>NC_068364.1:68457785-68555285 GCF_020536995.1 Dreissena polymorpha
AAATATCATGATGATATATAAACCCATCTACTTTCTATTAATAGTAGTTGATCATCGAAGTTGCGATATCACCAAAGTGCAGTGCTATACTTAACTATGGCATCCGCTATATTCGACTACACAAAAGAACTGTGTATTATTTGACCTGCGTCATGCGAAAATGGGTCTTATTCGACTTATGTAGCTCCAGACCGATTAGCGCGTTCGTTTAGTCTTGCCAGGAGCTACACTGTACTCAAATGAGACCAGGAAACCTTGCGTGACTGCGCAGGCCGACCTGTGGCAACGCTGGCCGCTTTTCGCATAGGGCCCATTTTCATATGACGCAGTTCAATTTGGTTTGTAAGGGAAAGGATTACTTGCAAACTTTTGATTTCACGTGATGACTTGCAGGAAAAGAGAGTGAGTTAAGTTTTGACAAGTCACATTACTAGAATGTACGCATTATTTATCAGAAAATCACTGGCCCGAACATGAAAGTTTCCCCTATAGGGTTCTTGATTTGGAAACGCGGTAAAATTCTTAAAAGCGTATTATTTAAAATTCAGCGCTAGCCCGTTTGCTAATGGCATAATAAATGAATCGTTTTAAGGATAAAGGAGAAACCAATAAAGTGTGTTTTACGTTATCGAGATGACCATTGTAGCGTGTTTCTTTTAATGGAATAATATATGAAGCTTGTTAAAAAAACAATTTTTATTTTACTTGCGATCTCTAAAGGCTTTGATCATGTAATAATAAATGAAACGTATGTACGTTGCGGGGATAATAAAAATAAAGCGTGATTATTTTAATGGGGGTGCTAAGTGAACCATGTTATTTGGGCTCTCGAAAATTCTGACTCAGAAAATATATTTTTTTAAATCAGACATTACAATATTACCTAACGTTTAAATAGTTACTGATGAACTATCAAAGAGTTCAGGTGCTTACAAACACAAACGCAGGGACGAACATATCGACAATAACTATTCAAGATGGCCATCATCCTGACTAAATACTTATTTGTATACATGTAATTCAGCTGAAGTCCATAAATGTATCTTATACAGATGAAAGCTATAGTAACAATGGTGTTCGATGATTGATAATGAATAAGATGAGAACATTCGACAAAACTAAAACATGAAGAGTCTGAAAAAAAGAAGTCAATGCTCGTTCAAACAATTTAATATCTGTTATTAATCAACACATTTATTACTAAATTGTATGAACGAGCATTAGATTGTAATAATAACATAAGACGTTGAATTTTATTGAATATATATATATATATATATATACACGGCGGGACCAACAACAATGGCTTTCTTCTTTATAAATAAAAATAAATAAATATATGTACATATTTTTTATTTATCTATTTATCTATTGTATATTATCTTTTTGATAATACTATGAAATATTATTGCATATATAGATATATATATATTATATATATAGAGATAGAGAGAGAGAGATAGAGAGAGAGAGAGAGAGAGAGAGAGAGAGGGAGAGAAATATCGAGCTCGCGCTCTCTCCTCGAGAGCGCGATCGAGCTCGAGAGAGCGAGAGTCTCTCGAGAGAGCTCTCTCTCTCTCTCAGAGGAGAGAGCTCGAGCGCTCGCTCTCTCTCGTCTCTCGTCTCTCTCCTCTCTCTCTCTCTCTCTCTCTCTCTCTCTCCTCTCTCTCTATCTCTCTCTCTCTCTCTCTCTCTCTCTATATATATATATATTTATTTATATATATAATATTTATTTATTCAATTCAATGTGTTACATTATTATTACAATCTAATGCTATATATATATATATATATATATATCTGAGCCCCTCGCAATTGTTGTTGTTCCCGACGCCTATATAAATATAAATAAATAAATTGTATATATTGTATTTACAATATATATACGAGGCGGGAACAACAACAATGGCGAGGGGCTCGATTCAATAAAATTCAATATCTTATGTTATTATGACAGTCTAATGCTCGTTCACACAATTTAGTAGTTTATTAGTTAATTACGAACAGTTACTAAATTGTATGAACGAGCATTAGATTGTAATAAAAGCTTAAGATATACAAATTTATATTCAGTTCTAAATTCCTGGTCATGATATTCTTATTTATGTATTTTGACCACTGTAAATAAGCGATTTTGTAAGGATAAATCATTAAAAAAAATGCACAAATAATAGCATTTATTGGTTGTAACATTTATGTGATTGGTTAGGTTTAACAATTGCAGTATGTTTGCATATCATCAATTTAAGAAATTCGCCCAATTCGATAGGCGTAGAGAAAGATCTAGAGGGAACTTGTAGGATACTGCACCCTGCTTCTTGTTCGTCTCCTTTCCACCCATTATATGTGGTCAACACAAAACAATTTGCAAAGCTGTTGGAATGTAATATATTTTTGCAAATAGCAAAATTCCAATACATGGTCTTTGATATAGATGGGACTATTTCACTTTTTGGAAAATTGTCACTTTCCAAAAGATATAAATGGTAATGAGTAAATTGGTGGTGAGGATCGCAGAGGTGGTGACACTTGTTATGATTGTAGTTGAGATACTGGTTACTGTAGATTCATTGGGGAAACATGTTAATCATCGTAGTGGCGATAGTGGTAATTATGAGACTGATGATAAAGGTGGTGGTGGTATTTGACGATGTAATGATAATTGACCAGTCGCCAAATTATCGATCGCTCCGCCCACATAGTCACGTGGTCTAGTTATTAGAAAACTCCGACAAGCAGATCGCAATTATAGCGGATTACGTGAGGGAAATTCTATATTTGTAATGATGTATTATGCTCTTTTCTATAAAACAAATTATTAAAGCCGCACACTAACCTAAACTGCTTTGTAAAACGTTAATACAATCATAAAAACTTTAGAGAGAAATGGCGTAATCAAAATAAATGAGTTAACGGCAGACTGACTATCAGAAACGTTTCTTATACATATTATATAGGGAGGTGATGAAAATCCGTTGTAAAAATGAGCATTTATTTCATATTGATTTTGAACTTGTATTCAACCGTCTGACAGTAAACCCGGTGGCTATTCATATATAATTTTGAAAATATTTTTATTAAATGCAAATGACATATCCATATCATGATGTTTTTTTTGTTTATTAAAAATGTTTAGATCTTTGTTTTATTGTGTTATTTTTAAAAAGACACCGAATTGTTTTATTAGGATATAAATTAAATTTTGATTGTAACCATAATTTAATACAGGCCTAATTTCGTGGTTTCATTAACAGATTGTCTAATATGCATTTTATTTCATTTATGTTTAATGCGAACCTGTTACATTTCACTATCAAAAAATGAAATGTTGGTATTACGGTGCTGTTCACGAACATTCGAATTGAATACATTTAGCATATTATGCATTTGCTTATTTATAACAAGATGGCCCTTATATGTTAATTGCAATTTTCACATTTCTCCCCGTATCAATATATGTTGTATTAGAAATGCTGTTGTTGTATTATAAGCCGTACATTTTACACTTGAATCGCTTTAAGCTGGCTAAGCCGCGTTGAAATCACCTTTGTGTTGTTTTAACTTTAGTTAAAACAATATTTAAGTTAACAATTTATAATGATTTCCCTTGTTTATGATCCACAGAAAATAAATATGTAATTGGAAATCATTTAAGTAATTAAATAGTTTTCTTTTCTTGTGTACAGTACCTAACAATGCCTTAATGTTCCTTCATTCTGAGATCCACGCAACATACTGTTATTTATTAATCATCGACAATTACGCTGAGATTAATAAGCACGTGTGGCAATTATTATGTTGTCCAAACTGCTTAATAATATTGTGCATCAAACGGTATAACACGTTTTATAGAACACACACCTGGTGTGGTTAAACTATTTATTGTGTTTGTTTTCTCATTACTCGTTCATATGTTCAAGAAATGAAGATAAAATAATAACCTTTTATAAAGTATGTATAGCACCTACAATTTTGAATAATGATCGAACAGTAATGATCATGCATTTGATATAAAATCTGTGTAAACTCTTAAAAATTACGTTCATTCCATATGTACAATACGCTTTGTTTGTCGGACAAAATGGCGGCCAGATAAGCGTTGCTGAGGGGTGTGTGAAAAATCGATATCTGATTGGCTGATCGACAAAATGTGGGCGGAGTTGGCGACTGGTCAATTCTGGTGATGAAGCTGATGCTAATGGTGCAAATAGCGATGATAGTCTAGTGATGCTGCTGATGGCGGTTGCTGATGATGGTTCTTAGGAAAACGATGATGACACAACGTATTCTATAAAATCGGTGATATATTGTTAGTAATGATACTGATTATGTTGATGATAACGATCATTATAATAATATATTCATTGTAGTGATTTTTTTATTAATCTGATTTTATTTTATTTATATTCGAAAGTTTATCATAGAAGAAAAATGACTTTTGTTAGTGTACACCGGTATATCAATTAATTCAAGTTAGGCAAACAAGTCAATACAACTATGTTTTTGATTATACAATATTTTTAAACAATATTTTCTACACTGTTTTCATATCAAGTAAAAAAGTGAAGTATCTAAACCCATCTAAAACTAAATTATAACAGAAATATCTTACCTTTTTTGAAGTCTGCATGGTGATAACCAAACTGAGCATTCTTAATTACGATTAAATCATTAATGAAAAATGCTCACTTTGAATGAACATTCCAAATGAACATTCCACACTTTCCATGATATCCTTTATTAAATCCATCAGCATCTTTTATTCCAACAAAACGTTATTTTGCGCTTTCATAATAATCCAATGCTGCACTTCTTCATAATGTCCTTGTTTTTCCCTTTTTCTCTTAATGCAAAGGCGCAGTTTATGGAAAATCAAGCATTTATCGTTACATTATCCGTGGTTTTCAAATACGATTTATTTATAAATCCATCCTAAATGGAATCATAATTTTCGGTTGTGACTTAAAATTTAACAACAACAACAACATCAAACTGTATCAGAATGTTTGCTTCATGTTATTCTTTATCTAGCTTTCTATTGTTTTCTTTACCACAATAATGGCTGATTTTAATTTCCACACAATCT
The DNA here is from genome assembly GCF_020536995.1 of Dreissena polymorpha. Lineage (NCBI taxonomy): Eukaryota > Metazoa > Mollusca > Bivalvia > Myida > Dreissenidae > Dreissena > Dreissena polymorpha. The sequence continues at coordinate 68,462,875 of NC_068364.1, forward strand.
TCAATTGTCAGTTATCTCCATTTGACAGTAATTTTATTGGCGGCGTTGACAACTATGTTTTGATAATTGTCAATTTCGCTAAATGGGCCTTTTCACGTTTTGTTAAATTGACAAAATAAAAAAATCAGATTCGCAAATTTTCGTTGTAGTTATGATATTTGTGAGGTAACAATAATAATGGACATTAAGCATGCACTAAAATATTCATTATATGCATCTTTTGACGATTAAAAAGCTCTAAAAAACGATATGAGCATATTAGAATGTTGCATATGGTTGTGTTTAACAAAAGCTTTTTTTATTCCGCTGAAGGAAACAGTAAGTGAAAGCCTAGTTTGTGTTTGAATATCAAGTGAACAAAGCAATTAGACTGCTTTCTTATCATAACTGGGATCTTTCACATAATTTATTCCGTATATTTTATTAGAAACCAAGACCAAGTGTTTGCTCTATATTTTATTAAGAGGTTAATTGCCACTGAGCATTTTTTGATATAAAATTGTGTAAATGGAATACATCATGGTTAAATTATAAAATACACATTTATATTTATGACTTTATTTAAATTAAAAACAATTTATTCTGTAAAAAACTCACACTACAATTATTTAATTTGAGTACATTACGAATATTTCGACTGACAAATGACCAAAGAAATGTCTAGTTATCAAACTTTACTGTAGGAACGCTCAGGCATTTTAGCATTTTTATTTGTATTATAACACTTATTCACCTAGTAACGATACTTTTACTGATGTTAAATATCCATGTGAAAATTTAAATATGTTTTTCGTTAAGGAATTATTTCACGAACTCCCGTATTTAATGATATTGTTGCAATCATCGATTGTTCGATTAAATTGTCAATTAACGTAGCTGTAGAGAAATTCACCAATACAACGAGAAACGTTGCGGATCCGGTGTTTTTAAAATCTCCGTTTTTAAAAGAAATAAGCCAACATGTTATGCTGACAGTTGTATGAAACAAGCTGATTGGTTCGATAACGAGTGCGTAATTGCACGCAATCAATACCGTGACGCTTTAAGATGTTTTAATTTGATAAAGTCTAAATTCAATAAAACGACGTTATAAGCAATTAATTAAGAGGAAAGAGAAAATAATGTATTTTAATATGACTAATCTAGAAGTTTAAAAAGTAAAATGCATGAGGAAATATTTTAAACCGGAAAACACAATAACGGACAATAACATTTCAGTAAATACATTTAATGATTTTAAAAACTACTTCTTATTAAAATTGAAATGCAGATGCTGAATAACTTTGTTCAAATCATGATTGTGACGATGAAATTGTATTTTGCTCGAACTAGATCAACAGATAACTGTACATGAAGTGAGTATTGCAGTTTAATCCTTAAAACGTAACAAAGCGCCTGGCAACGGTTTTATTTTAAATGAATATTTTATTGAAAGTATAAACATTTTATCTTTTATCATGTCTGTGGTATGTTTAATATCATTTTGGTTTCTGGCTATTATCCCGATCAGTGCACGGGATTATCATCAATTTGCCTAAAAAGACTCCGCTGATGATATTGTATATTATAAAGGGATAACGTATTTAAACAAATGTATCCAATTGTTTTGTGGCGATACTTCTAACATTTGAGATGCACAATTTGGTTTTAGAAAGGGATGTTAAACTGTTAATGCTATTTATATCTTGATGTCTGTTTTGCACCATTTGTAAATGATATTAAAACAACGTTTGTGTGTTGTATACGTTGATTTGCGTAAATGTTTTGATAGAATATTGTAGTGAATTATGGTTCATAAACGTACAAATTTGGTATACAAAGTAAATAATTATTTTTTTTTAGGAATATGTATTAAAATGTTGAATTTTGTATAGCGTCGTATACATCACATTCTGAATACCTTAGTTATGCTGTTTGTCAAAGAGAAGGGGAGGCAATGGTCTTGATTCTTTTTACGGTTTTTAGAAGACTTGTACTTATTTTTAAGACGATAGCCCATTGGCTTAACTTTAGACGACATAACCTTAATACTATTTTTATTTTCAGATGACATGGTACTTGTAGGTAATTCCCCATAACCTTCGCCAGTAATGTTGTTCTTTGGGACATAATGTGAATATTTATAAAACACAAATGAAAAATGGACATAAACTGGGCAAAATATAGAAATGTTCGATAATTTCAATTATATCGGATCTGTTATTACACTGGTAGCTCCAATTTAAATCAAGAACATTTGGTTGGAAAAGCCCTTAAAGCTATGAATATTTTACTTGATGCATGTAAGCAGCATGACCTTAATGTACAATTATTGTTTTAGATGTTTGATTCTTTTGTTGGCTCTATTTGTTGCTATGCCTTTGCAAATTGAGTTTTTTTATAAATAAAAAGGGATCGAACATTTTGCGCAAGATTGTTTAATGTTAATATAAACAAATGTAATGCAACATTATATGGTGATTTTGTTAGATACCCGTTGTATGTACATGTGAATATATATGTAAGAATGGTAACATATTGGTCAAAACCTGTGAAGATATAAAATATAAGTATACAAACGATGTATATACAATCACTAGATGATTGCATTAAAGGATGCAATACTCGAGTTACAAAACTTAGCTAATAGTTAAATGAACACGGATATTCCCATTTTTCGAAACTGCAAATAAAACAAAAAGTAATTGTATCGTATGTGAATAGAAATTGTTTTCTAGAAACGTATTGAATTTAAAAAAATACTATTGAATATGAATACGATTTGAATTTATTGCCAGAGTCTACGTTTAAACTTTGTAAAATGATGCCATTTTCCGGACTGAGAATTCAGATCAGAATATGCTCAAGCAACAATATCCCTCGGCGAGAAGTTAAATTGTCTTGTGTTAAATTAAAAACAACAACAGAGGATGATTTCCATTTCATGCGAGTTTTATTGTAAATATCACTGATTTAACTTAAGAGTTTTCTTTAATATCCATGAATTAGTATATAAATCCCTTTTAAGTCATTGATAGTATGTGAATTAATTGATTTTTTCTTTTTTAGTATTTTTGTTAAAATTATATCAAATATACCACAGTAAATTAAAAGTAAACGTGTATCATTACTACCTTTAAATTAAATTGTTTCTCCTTTTAAAAATCGTTGTTTTTCTTTGATCTTATTTTGTTTTGAATTTTCATAATAGGATTAACACATACCCACACATACACATGCCACAAATTGACTAAATTTTTTTTCATTATGGATTTGGTTATAACTATTATAATCTGACACGTGAAGGGTTGTTTTTATAATTGTGTGCATTAAAGATGATTTACCAATGAATAATTCTTAATAAGCAGTCTCTTTTGTTCATGTCAAGATTGAAGAAAAATAGGTGTATGTAACTAAAAAACATATAATATGCATTTATTAAATTCATCATTCTTCCAAATAAGCACAGTATTATACAATTTAAGACGTATGCGGCTACACTAAAACTGTATAGCATATTTATATATAAAGACAACTCTTACGGGTATAGTTAAGTATAATACGGTGATGTCCCTTTAACACTTCATTTGATTATGGAACAGTAGCATTGTAGAAGTAGTAGAAGTTGTACTAGTAGTAGTAGTAGTAGTAGAAGAAGTAGTAGTAGTAGGAGTAGTAGTAGTTACAGTTCTTTTTACTTGAAATTGAAGATCAAGGTAAAGGGAATAAAACACCAGAATTGACTTTCGAATGGCTGATCATGAATCGTGCTTGTATTTGTATTGAATGTTTTAATTCGTATTTATGTATTGCTTGAAATTTCGGTTTTTTATTGGTTTAATTATTATTCAAAGAAAAGAAAACAAAAGATATTATATGCAGATATTTGTGTTGACTATAACAAGCATATTTGGTTAAATTTGTTCATGACGTATTACATAAAGGAATATCCTGAAACATGGTGAAATAGTTTCTTTTTTCAAAAAAGTTGACAAAACTGTTGCGTCTTATTTTCGAATTTTTACACTAGTAAATATTAAGTTAAAAAGCATTTTCACTTAATTGCGCATTGGAAACAAATATTTAAAGGAGAATGGCGACACATTTAACAAATATTGCATAATCGTAATTCGACTAATTGCATTTTTTGCGCACAAAATCTAGAATATAACTTATCATGATTTGTATTGCTTTTTTAATAGCGAAAGACATTTGATACAGCTATACATTAAGCATTGTGAATAAAATTAGTACAAACGCCAATAGGTTGTAAAAAGTTGAGCACGATCATTCTATCATAATGTTAAATTATGCGTGTCAAATAATAAAGACTTGTATTATTCGGAGCTTTTTGGTGTTATTTACGATGTTAAACAGCGTGAGCCATGAACAATTTTATTAGTTTCTAAATTGACATTAATGTTTGCATTTATGCTCATTATTTTAAATGCAAAAGATATACGTTTATTATCTTTAGTTATGTTCTTTTTTGCATTACTTACTACAAATCTAGTAAGCTTGCAATTGCAATTAAATTCAACCTATCAATTATTTATGTTAATGGAGATTACAAATAACTGTAAACAAAATAAAAAAATGTCTATTTGAAAAAGGAAAAGTAATTGTTCCTCTAGAAAGGCAATTATCCAATGGGCTATTAAAAGTTTGTTTGTAAATGTCGCTAACTTGGTCTCAAGTTACACGTTTCTGTTAATTTGTAAAGAGCAATAACGGCACTTAATAAAGATACCTAAAAAATTATTATAATTTATCGTCTTTTTTAATAAGGACAACTAGCTTACCAACACACAAATATATCGCGTTTTCTTCCTGATCATGTTAATAATTTTTATATGCATCTGTAGTAAATAGGATTTGCACCATTAAATAAGTCGAAACACTTCGCAGCATAATTGTAACGTTCATATATTTCTAATGAAACTGTCTTTGGTGTTGAAGACAGAATGTCTTCTCTATTATATGCAAACAACGTGCCCCTAGTTATGGACCGAGCATTAAGAAATAAACGAATATTAGATGCAAATTGTAAACAAAGAATCATGTGATCTTTGCAACGCTTCTCTAAACGATAATACCAAAAAAACTATTTATTTGTAAAAAATAGAACAACACGGTCATGGAATGCTTGTCAATAATTTAAATGACAATTTTAATTATTGTTCTGAAATTAACAGAAAAGAAAAGATCTTTATCCGAAATATTAAAATATTAGCATAGCGAGACTAGAATACAATATAATGTTTTAGATTGAATTCGCGTAGTATAAATGATGCATATAACAACAGTTATCTTTATTAAGCCTAGAAAATAATAATAACGTACCTACTGATGAACGAACATGTACATTAAATATCGCAAAGACTGTTGAATATTTCTAACTATTTTAATCTATAGCGATTTTCCAATATAAAAATATTGGTTTTATCCAACTGGAGAAATTCAGAGGAATTTAAATACATTCTTTCTTGTCAAAACTTATTTGCCAGAGTCAATACTCATGCTTTGAGCCTTCGGAAGGCAAAACATAGTATTTGATTTCCTCTTAAATTAATATTGTATGAAACAGTATATATATATATATATATATATATATATATATATATATATATATATATATATATATATATATATATATATATATATATATATATATATATATATATATATATATATATATATATAAGTAAAATGTAATAATCCAGATTGTGAATATTATATAATAAAAGTAAAAACACGTGTCTGGGATTTTTAGAAATAGGCGATCTGTCCATGAACAACAAATGCGAGACCCCTCAACAAGACAGATGCCTTTAAGTAAACATTTAGATGAATGTTCACATAATGAACCAAAATTTAAAATATTTCCATTTTATAAGCTATTTTCGAACAATATTTCAGCTAGGTTAGCAAAAGAACAACATTTTATACATGTATTTAAACCCAAATTAAATTTCATTTAATATTTATTGACGTTATGACGTCATAATTGATATGACGTTATCTCCATGACCTTTTGACGTTGTAATATATTGTATAATGCCCTGATGAGCTATGCGAAACGCGTTGGCTAAATCAATATATATTTAAAATCCCAGACACGTGTTTTTACTTTTATTATATATATATATATATATATATATATATATATATATATATATATATATATATATATATATATATATATATATATATATATATATATATATATATATATATATATTGTCTATTTATTACAAGTGTGATCTTAATACGCTGTTTTTAATACATACACTTAAGTTTGATTATTTTTCATGATTTGTGTATGTTAACTCTTTCAGTGCTGGAACTTGAAGGCCTTTGCAAACAGTTTGGATCCAGATGAGACGCCACAGAACGTGGCGTCTCATCAGGATCCAAAGTGTTTGCTATTCTGATAGTATTCTTTGAAAATAAATCGAAGAAAATGCTTATTTTAGAATTTCAGCAGACGACATTTCAGCAAACGACAAATTTCCCAGCATGCAAAGAGTTAATATCATTTTATATGCAATGTTCTGATGCAATTTGGCTGTATTTTGATAAGGGGTAAGTAAATCGTCAATAACGTTTTTCCGATGTTTCTTAGAAAACCTTGATTTTTTTTATATAGATTTTAACCTGATTTCATTGCATGATTCATTATTTGTTATAAAACGGATACATTCTCATAATAATATATATATATAAATATAATATAATATATATATATATATATATATATATATATATATATATATATATATATATATATATATATATATATATATATATATATATATATATATATAAACGGCTAAAAGCGACTTTATTATATATTATATATATATGAAGTTTTGACAAAATATTCAGTCGCAATAATGAAAATATCCGGTATGGGTAAAGGTTAAAAGTCGAATATTAAAAAAACCCATTACACTTCGTTCTCTCCTTCCAATATTTTGTTCTGTCAAAAGGAATTACTTAATGTTCATTTTGGTTAACAATTATTATTTAAGCTGCGTATATAAAACCGTCTCAAGTAATGAACATGCACATTTGGTAAACGTTTTTCATGAATCGGAAAAATACGCGATTTTTGAAACAAACTTATATGACATACAACATACATTTTTCTTCAGTCTGTATTGGATGACGTTGTTACAAATGATGTGTTTTTTGCGCTGATGAAAGTTGCTTTGGTTAAAAAAATTATCGAATTCCAGAGTACACAATGTAGCAAACAAATATGAGACATTGTTCAAGTACCTAGATTTTCTGGTGAACAACAATGCACGGTCGTTTCAAAGATCGTAAGGCAACAGTCAGACATATATGATCAAAATGCTTCTCAAATAAAGCTCTTTTGAAATAAGTAATACTTGAATGAAAAACGTAAATAGTGAAATAATCGAATAACAAAGGGTGGTGTTAAAGGGGCCTTTTCACTTTTATTTTTGGCATGTTTTGAAGTGTGTTATTACATGCTTTCTATTGAAAAATGTAAACATTTGCTCTTAAAAGCTCCAGTAAAAATATCAAGAATAAAATTTAGAAAAAGAAAAAAAGAAACCCTCAACGGGGCTCGAACCACTGACCCCAGGAGTTATGGAGTAAAAAGTCTACCACTTAGACCCCTCGACCATCATTCCGCATGCTGTATTTTATACTATATATAGGCAATCCTCGTAGTTTTACTAAATATAACGACAACAACAGATCTCTCCAAATTATTCAATCGATTCGCGTTGCAACGCTTTATAATTTTCAGGTTTTTAAATCGTCAAAAGATGTATATAATGGCTATATTAGAGCATGGCTAATGTTCAGTATTACTGTTTCCTCACAAATATCATAACTAAATCGAAAATTTGCGAATCTAAAACAACTTTTTTAAATTTTGTCAATTTACCAAAACGCGAAAAGACCCCTTTAAGAAATATACCAAGACGCGTCAAACTGTTACTAAAAGTAGCGCGTAAAAACGTCGTTAATGTCAAGTTTTAATAACGATTTATTTCAGTTTTTTAAAGTTTTTGTTTTCGTAATTCATTTTCCGCATTCTTAAAAAGGGTCGGTAGTCTTTCTAATGCGACTATGGTTGTTAAATGGTGAATGTATCTTGCATTCTTGTATTCGAATGTATTCGAATTTATTGAGGAGGTCCATCAAATCAATACTTGGAACGCGCGATCCCAGCTAGGAGTTACTAGTCTGTCTTGCAAATTGCAAATTAAGTATTCATTTAATGTTTTTTTTTTGTGGTAAATATCTGCGTTTATCCATGCTCGTCAAAATACCTATACGCACTCTGAAACTATCACCTTTTATTCAAGAAAAAATCACGATAAATAATAATGAGAACAATTTTACTATATGGGTCGCTCGCTATTCCTCAATTGTCATTCTTAAATCATATATACAATTCAATTCGCGTGCACACTTTGTTTTCGGTCTCAATTATTTTAGCTATATTCACATATTTTCTCGCGTTGAACAGAGCCGTTTGTAAAATTAAAATGCACTTATCACTATCACACTTTTAGATCATAAATCAAATATTTAACATTATGTTAGTGCGAAATGATTAAGTACATGTTTCATGCATCATTTATGTTTAAAAGAACGATTATTTGACATCGAGTGTTTATAATGGATATCAACGTTGTTAACAGGTGTTAGATAAAATCATGAGGCAGACAGTATGCTAGAGGGAACACCATAACTGCGCTGGGACATTCTATCAAGGCGTTAACCCGTGACTTCATAAAATATAAAAAATGTTACTGGCTTTGATAATGCAAATATACATTTTGTACTTTAAATAGAAGTGGTAACCGAAATAAGTTGAATCATTACATGTAAGGTAATTGAATACATAACAATTCCTTTGATGGATGTATATCTAGTTAAAGAAACAATAAATATTTCCAAATAATGACATGGTTCGTACGTATATAACACAAGGCGAAACCTTAAGGTCATGTTTAATACAATTCTATATCTGTTTATTTTCTGCATTATTAGCGTTAATGACTAATCAGGATATCAGTTACCAAAACTTTAAAAACGAAACTTAACTGCGCCGTCGAAATGCCAAGATGTGCGATCATAGTGCTAATGCTGTCTTCATATTTTAGCTTTATTTTCTGTTTGCAATCAATTACAACTATTGTTAAACTCGCGTGCTATTCCTATAATAATCGTTCCATTGATATACAAATATTTTTTTGATAACACTTAACGATATTAAATCAATAAATTTAAAATAAATATTCATGCCTCGAGATTATAAAGACGACATAAATTGTGTGCGTAGCGGTAGAAAAACAGTTTTAAGCTGTACTGCCAGCTTTTAATAGGTGAATTATCACCAGAACACAAGTTTTTCTTTAATTGTTGTTTTTTAACGAAACCGACGCAGTTTTCGAATAAGATCGTTTTTATTGCGACGAAAATGATGGTAGTTTTTGACAATCATGACCTTTTTAATTCATAGCTTGCATTTTTCTTTCAAGAGTTTCATGTTACAACTTATTTACTTTAAATTTCACAATCGTCGTTAGACGAACTTCTAAAATATGTTTGCTTAATGCTGTGCGAATATCTAGAAAAATACAATTGAACGTATTTCTTTTAGTGTTTATGTTGTAACGAAACAAGTTATAATCGCTGCAAAAGGATCTTATTTTAATATTCTGTGCCGACAAAGGCGTCTTTGGTAAAGACATCATGCGATATGGACTTGGCGAATAAGTGTTCAACGGCGCACGAATATTGCTATAGGAATCCTGGTCTAAATAATTATCCTTACTTCTTTGCGAATATTCTCGATATTTAAAGACAAATGTTAATTAGATATTCACGACAATAGGATTGCTATGGTCAAGGCACTTTGCGATAAGTTTTATAAGGTATAACTCGAATTCGTACACTATTTAATAAGATTGTAAGTATCTAAGGTTGACCCAAATTAAAACATGAAAATGCTTAATCATGCTATACCTACATAGGGTAGTCACGGAGTATTCGATTCGCGGGATGAAGAGACGCCATTTTAATTTATTTGTGAATACCTATTTTCAAATGTTTCATCTTCGAAATTGTATTTTAGATAAATTCTTTAAAATTGGCATGAACGTTTTGAGATATGGGAATTTGACGTGAAGATGTTTACAAATTACTTGGGGTCATTTTTGATTGCATGATTTGTTTCAGTAGTCGATGAGTGCTAACGTTTTTATGAATGCTATCGATTTTTTACCACCGACCATGGCATTACACAGCGAACTAAATACCAACACGGTGCAAAGAAATCAAGAAGGGGTCCTGAAGTTCATATATAAAAACTATACGGTTTATATAGGAAGCTTTTGTCGAAATCTGGATTTCTAACTATAAAAATCGCAGTAAGAGAAGCATTGCGTTTTTTTTTCAAAACACTGTAAACCCTACAGAAGATACTCATTTAGATTTACTTTTAGTCATTAAAAGAATTCTCGTCAGGATATTTTGAGGAATACAAAAAAAAATCGTTGTCCATTTTGTTCTCTAAATTTTAGTTTGTATAAGCCTGAAAACTCATTCAGCTCCTGTGGTAGAATTTATTAGTTCTTTCATTACATGGTTCACTTAGTCAAACGCTGTTCAAGATTTAATATAAAACGTGTGCAACACTGCATATCTTTGAGTTCAACTAATTTGAGTTAAACCTATGCGTTAATCGTATTTAGTTATATCTTCAAAATGCGTATATTTAAAACATAACTTATCTCTGCCTTTATTTTTTTAAGTATTTAAAACAAAATAAACTTTATTTTATGCGTGGTGTTACCATAATTTTTGAAAGTCATACGTAAATACAACTCTATTCTAGCAGTTATATTTTACTTTTAAAACATTTTTTTTAAATAATCACTTATTATGTATTTAATACTATGTTCATCACTTGCTGCCATATATATTCAGTATTTACGATGTAAGGTCAGTTTCATAATCTTAATAAGGCCGAGTTGTTTTGTTATCTTAAAAAAAAAATCTTTGTTAATAAAATTTCCTCAATTTAACCTGATTTGAGTGAGAACGTTTACACAGTAGTTGCACAATTTTAAGGATCATTAATTTAAATATTATAACAACAAGTCTCAACGCCTGGTTTCGCAAGAATTATGACGGTAATAGATTCAAATTTACTGACTATTTGATCATTTATCGTTTAAAAAATCAGTGTGTGGTTAAAATATTGTTTAAAAAAACACCTTATTTTAAGTTGAACACTCTTTAACTTGTAAATTACCTAAACTAATTAATACTAAACGCAAATTTACATACGCGCTTTAATCCACAAACATATACTGAATGTTCATGAAGCCTTCATATTGACAACAACAGTATGGGAATTTATTTAAGTTATTGAATGTCATATGGTCATATTTATGATACAATATTTTTCGATAAACTGGATTTTGAAAAAAATAATTTTTATTCATTTTATATTGAATTAATAAGCAATTTTATTATGGAATTGTGATTTGTAGTTTATTAAATAAAAACTATGTAATAACAAAATAAAGATTTTTATTTGAAATTGCTTATTTAAATAGTGTGCGTAATTTGGGAATTCCGAATATGTCATATTCATTATTACATTAAATACAATTTTAAACTCACAGTAAACACTATATTCCGTATAACACATTTAAACACCATATTCCGATATATTAAAGTTAAAGCCAAGTTCAATCCAATTTTTGATACATTTCAAATCCTTTTTTCACATCCTGTCGAGTGGTAATCCTATAGGCAAGTGACAAGTTAAAGAAGTGACTACTGTAAAATCATTTACCAAGGCAAGCTCCGCCTTTCAGCTTCCTAACTTTGCATCGATTTAGCCATTCAGTGAAGGATTCTGAAATGGCCTCGGAACTGTTGCCGAACTTCACAAACAGTATGACCAATTAGAAAACAACACATTGCGTAGTGAATAAAACACAATTGCTGATTGGTCTAAAGGAAATATTTCGAAATATCAATCTAAGTTAATTGACATTTCATTCCTGAAAAGAGTATGATTTTATAAATTTTGTTTTGGATACGTGAAATATGTTGTTTATTCCTAGTAACAATCACTCGTGATTTCCGGTACTGACCATTGCTATAAATGTCCAGCAGTAGCGTGCTTCAAACGCAGTTCGTGTCAGCAACGAAAGGATTTACTTGAAACCAACAATGAAAGGATTTATCGGAATACTCGCCTTGGCTTACTTGTTCCACTATGCAGGTAGGCGGATATTATTTTATAAAATATATAACTAATTTTATTTTTTATTCCGAACACCTATGTTTGTGTTTAAACTATTTGACATTTGAGAAAAAACATCATCGGTGAACCCATAGACCCCATATTTCAAATATCCTGTTTAAGAGAATATGTGTCGTGTTCTGAGAAAACTGGGCATAATGCATTTGTGCTTAAATTGTCGTCCCAGATTAGCCCGTGCAGTCCGCACAGGCAAATCATGGACGACATTTTCCGCTTAAAATAAATTTTCGGTAAAAAGGAATTTCCTTTTAACGAAAAATACCATCAAAGCGGGAAGTGTAGTCCCTGATTAGCCTGTGCGGACTGCTATTTTATACTTTACATAAGCAATCATGGTAGTATCACAAAACATAACGACAACAACAGAACTCTCCAAATTATTCAATCGTTTCGCGTTGTAACGCTTTATAATTTTCAGGTGTTTAAATACTTAAACGATGCACATAATGGATATTTTAGAGCTTGGTAAATGTTCAGTATTACTATTTCCTCACACATATTATAGCTACAACTAAATTTTGCGAATCTGATACATTTTTTTTTATAGTTGAGTCAATTTACCAAAACGCGAAAAGGCCCCTTTAATTCTTAAATGACAGATTCAAGCATTTAGTTTTAAACCACGATTTATAGGTGTTTCATTGGCATTCTATACGACACTGTGATATTTATTCAAGAATAAAACCAATACCCGTCACTTGTTTATTATTTAACACAAAAACGAATTTCCAAGTATTAACACAATAAACGTTAGTAAAACTGATTCTCATATAAAAGAATAATTACTTTAAACATGCCCCTACAGAAATATCGGTACTCCTTATGAACAATTTTCGCAATACGCTCTCTATTTTTGAATAGCACAAACGATTTACTTGCTTGTTATTTTATGTTGTTTGAAGAAACGCTCACTCACTGTTCTTCAGAAGAAGTGACTGACTCACTGAAGCACTTAATTAAATAATAAAGCGCTAGCAGTATGTACAAAACCGAGCTCACTCGCGACGGGATATCTTTACTTTACAATGATATATTACCTACAATTCAATAATTTAAATAATACAAACGTATTTAGAAAAAGAAAACACAACCACATTAAATGCATATTAACGAATACATAATTAAAAACCTCATTGGAATTGTATTCAACAGGGGTTATAAAACATAATCGTTTACTACTCTCTCCGCCTCAAATACTATATATCTTCAGCTTGACATGGCGAAATGTGCGCCTGGCTTCCGTTAAGAACCTAAAGTTTTTAAAATATCTAAAATATTTACATGAAATAAATCTCTATCTGTAAATCGGATACTTTGCATTTTGCAAGCGGGTATGTGCGATTTTTCGAAAGAAAAAACGTTGACGAGTAACAAGCTTCACTAACGATTCAAAAGTAAAAGTATCAACAGATAAACACATTTTGATTTTTGTTTACGCTTTTTATATTGTTTGAGGAAGGTTTTGAGGAACACTTACTTGTACCCTCTTAAGCATTTCTCAATATTTAATTCAGATTCAGATTTTTTTCGCACGACAAACCATGGAATTCGGTTTGTGGGCGCCACATTGATCGACTGCACAAGCACATAATTATGTCGCGATTTATATATATCGCGTCGACAGAAACACATGTACTTTATTCAAATTATGGAAATCCATCTTCGTTTGATGTTTTTACGGAAAAACTAGAATTAAGGGCGAATGTCATTGAGTGCAAGGTTAAATAAATCGTGAAATAACAGTTTCAACACTTTCACATGTTTTCTTTTTGCATGGCTAAGTAAAATTTAAAACTTAAAATACAGTTTCCCAGACTTTGTGATCTCTTTTGTAATGTTTTTTTTCTAAATTTAAACATTCTACATTGTTTGAGATTTAAAAGAATTGTATGCACAAATAAACATAAAAAAATTGTCAAACAAAACCATTGCAAGATATTTGTAGATAATGACGCAACTTCTAATCTTTGGAAAGAATCACAGATTGGTCGCAAATCAAGAAACACTATCTAGCTCCTTTTTTTAGTTGTATTTATTTAACCTAGAATACGAATATAAACATGTATTATTTGCTCTTATATGAACTTCAATTTTGTTTTAAATAGCGCCTATTTATTTTGAGAAATTAGATTAAATTTTGGCAAATATTTTCTCGTGTTCCGATAAGTCTCCTCAAATATGAAAACACGTTACCGCATGATTGAACACAGCGTTGCGAGTTTGTGTCTCCAGTTACAAATACATTTTCTTTGGTTTGATAAAACATTATATAAAATCCAATAGTCTGAAAAATAGCATAATTATACAAAGAATTTCTCATATAAGACTGTGTAGTCTACTCATGTGTCAATCTGTTCTGTCGAAACTACAATGTTGCACTCAAACATCTCGTTACGATGGACCTAAAGTTGCGTTTTGACGACATAGATTCGTGGTACTGATGATCATGTGGGTTTTTCGTGCACCAAAGAGAACAACACTAAATAAAAAAACGCCATATCACATTTAAACTATTTGTCGTGTTGACGTTTTTGAAACAACGGCAAAAAAGAGCGCGATACGACAATGGCGATATTTGTCGTCCGATCTGTGGGAGCGTGCTTAGAGGAGGGCGCCACAACGCCAACATGAAATGACTACACATGTCTTATTATTCGTATCGAAATTTACCGAAACTGAATATTTTTATCCATAATCAAAATTGTGAGTTTAGGCTACCGGTAATAACTGCGTTAAGTAAAATGTTTGAGGCTGCCTGGCTGGTCACTATTATGCCGATGGACCCGACGTGGGTTTTCTCAATTTCCCAGAATGTACCGAGCATTTTGTCCTGTGTACCAATCAGTGTATAATCAATGATTTTAACAACAATCAATGCCGGTTGCTGTTTTAAAGAACACACTGATAATGTCATCAGAGATTCTTAACTAACGACCGCGTTGTAGAACACCGGGCCAAGATTCACCCATGGAAACCATTCGGCAAACCTATTTCGCGTTCCGAGTTATTAAAAACTCGAAACACCTGAATTAGATATGAGTCGCATAATGGGAAAAACCGGGCTTTATGCATGTGCGTTAAGTGTTGTCCATGATTATCCTTTGCAAACCGCTCATGCATTAAAGTGATGGTATGGGCATTTTTCACTGATTGATTGAGCTGAAAAGAATTAACAGGTCAAAAGAGTAATTTAAAATATTGTTACTGACCAATTATCTGCAACTCATCTTGCTTCCAGTTGTTTATAAAAAAATATATATATTATATTCGATATTTTACATGACTGGTAAGTCCTCTAAGCCGAAATGATCCGTAAAACAAAATAGTGTCTTTGTGTCGTATGAACGAATCTGCACTAAATACTCTATTTAGATTCACATCGTAAATCGAATTATTTCTGTCGTCAGTTGTCAAAACAAAAGTACGGTTGATATTCAAATGCATTATTTTTCTTTTTCCGGGATATTGTTTTAGTATGCTGATGCTGCATTAACAAATATAAGTGTATTTGAAGTGAAAAACACCAAAAATAAACAACGGTTGCGATAACTATAAACTGTTAGATGTCCAATATATCACTTTAAGCCATGTTTACCTTTCATGCGACCCTATTATATCTATATCTCAGCTGTCACGAAATGCTTACCAGTAAGTACTGCATCAGCACAATTCATTTGAAAGACAAAAAAAGCCTCGCTCTGGGGAAACAGGGCTACGCATGTGCATGTCCTTTCAGCGCAGTGGTTGGTATACACGCTTCTCACCAAGGCGATCCGGGTTCAATCCCAGACTCATTTTTGGCATAACGCGAGTGATTTAGTTTCTTTACTATAGGGTTATATAATGCAGAACTGTTTGATAGAATTAAGAACATGATATTGAAGCGATAGATGCGGAATGTCATGTCCGTAACATTTGAAACATAACATGGTGTTCGTGGGTCGTATGAATAGATATATTCGCGGGAATGAATCCGTAGAGTACACGACTGTTTTATAATCCAGTTTGGCGGGGATCAATTGATTTATTATAAAGAGTTTATTGATTTATTTGATACTTTTAACGGAATATCATGTACTTAAACAACAGTTATAATAAATATTTAATTGTGTATTGGAAAACATAAGTATATTTTAACAAGCAAAGTCGGAAGGATAAATTTAATGAAAATTTATCTTCACTGTCTTTGGTAGAAGTTCTTACGTACTAGCCAAATAGATGTATGATTGTTTTGTGCGCTTCATTTTGTTTTTAAATTTCTTAGATAAGTAAGATCATTTGCATCGTAAAATGGAATGCATATGTTGTGGTGATATGAGATGTAAAAAGAGTTTACTATCCATATAATATTAAGTTAAACGAATTTAGAAATTTTGTAATAATTGCGCCAGCCTTTTGCGAGCTTTAGGGACGAATTTTCTTGGAAAAATTAGATACTCTGTAATGACTTCTACTTTGTGTGGCCTTCCCTTTTACAATCAGTGGCCCTACCCATGGTAATGCTCCACACGGTATTATTTGCCAATGTTCTGGTAATAACGCCTAACGTGTTTTATTGGCTATTTTCGATTTGATAGAATATTATACAGTATTATTTGATTTTTAAATCAAATTATAGTCAATAAAGATGATACCTCACGAAATAATACTTAATCGATGATTGAATTCAAGTATATTTAGATTAATAGTGACAACATAATTACGGCACTAAAACTGACCAAAGTTTGCCATGCGACTATATTTTCGCGAAAGAGGCCACCCTGTTCCTTTTCAGGAATCCCTAAACAACAGTGTGGGAAGACTGCATGATATGTGATATCATTCATGGCTAGCGCGTGATTTAATGTTACGTACACTTAAGAGTAAAAAAAGAGGCGTGTTAAAAGTGTCGTATTTTATACTCTATTTTGAAAAAAATAATAGGCCCGTGTTGCGGGAAATAGGTACTATCTGTCAGCCTGTATCACAGTATTTGATAGGTTACTCCTTCGTGACCAGAAAGCAGCAGTAATACAGTCATATTGTCGGCTCAAGTTCTACTTAAAAGTAGCGCGGGTACTCCGTAAGTATAAAATATACCAAAAGTATACCACGGAGTATGTCCGGTTGTCTTTAAGCGTATTTTCCTCAACCGGGGTACATTCAAGTATACTAAAGGGCAACCGAGTAACTTGTATGTAGTATCTGAGCCGACAACAACCAAATGAGCAACAGTATTGCAGTGATATCGCGGTGAACAGACTATCTCTTCACAAATCTGACATTTTTTCAGTAACGAAATACTGAACTTATTAATTTCGAATCTTACTTTTAAGCCATTTATGCCTAGTGGACTCTCCCATCCTTCTAAATTGGATCAATTTATTTCCAAAATTAGTGATGTCTAGTATATTTATTTCTATATTTAGAATATTTCTTACAGAAATTGCTTTAAGCAAACAGCGAAGACTCTGATGAGACGCCGCATCATGCGGCATCTCATCTGGGTCTACGCTGTTTGCCAAGGCCTTTTTTTCTAGACGCCTGGTATAAATGGGTTACAAGAGTGTGACAGGGAAAAAATTGATGTATAATCATTTAAAGACCAATGCACACATGGGCCCGGAACGAACCCGCGATCCTCGTATTTGTAGCGTGCCCTGTACATTCGGGAGGTCATTGAGGTCGCCGTGGGGTAATGGATAAGGTGTCTGCCTAGCGACCGAGTGGTCATGGGCTCGATCCCCACTGTGGGAGCGTTCTTTAGATTTCCCCAAAGACATCAAGTATTGGTTCTAGGCCCAGGAAACGGACTCGAGAGCGTTTCAATAAGATTGAGACTTTCGATGCAATCAAGGTAAAATAAATAGGTTTAAACTAAACTACACTCGGGAATTGAAGCATATTTATGATACGTTTGTATTCGAAAAGCAGACAACGCTTGTTTTGCAGGATGTATCTTTAACTTGACACAAATAATAAAATATGTAGTAAAAGAGTAAGTATTTCAGTCACAACATCGTATTCGTGACGTCATTGGTGACATAAACACACTGGCCAAGTAATAACAGGACCGGCACAACCGAAACACTTCCAACGTCGATGCCTGAAGTGTGGTTGAAAGAAATATATTAGCTATGCTCAATGAAAACGGGGCTTAATGCATGTGCTTAAAGTTTTGTCCAAGATTTGTATGTGCAGTCCGCACAGGCTAATCAGGGACGACAGTTTCCGCCTTTACTCGATTTTCGTTTAGTAGAGACTTCCTTTAAACAAAAAGGAGCAGAACGCGTCGTTCCTGATCAGTCTGGGCGGAATTGAAAGTATAATCTGAGACAACTATTTATGCACAAGCATTAAGCCCTGTTTTCCCATACCGGGCATCATATAAAAAAAGACATTTTACATAAAGTACCGCATACAGATTCTATTTCAAAGAAAATACACATGTAATATATTGCGAAAAGCACACGAATTTACTTTAAAACGTCGGATACATCATGCATGTGCAATTACATATTATCACGTGCACATCGTTCATTTAGAATATTTATAGCCAATTTATTCATATAAATTTAAAAAGTTTAATAGTTTAATAGTTTATTTCAGTCTCACTCTTCATGATACATATTAATATGTACATATACATTCAATAACACAATCATATTCTAAAAGAAATATGAGCGACTCAATATTCGTGTGAACATTATTAGTACATTAGACGAATATTTCTATATTGGCAAAGCAGAACAGATGATGGAAGAGAGATAACCCTTAAAACCAAATAACATCTGCTAATTGAAGGAGCAAAACTCGGGCTTTAAAGCTCGTATAGTGTTTCCAATGCTATATAAGTAATTCACATATTTTCGAAGTAATCGACGAAAAACACTTAAAATAATTTTCTGTTTCATCGATTTCAAGTGATGATTATTTATAATTTGAACGGCATTTTCCGGAAGTTGTATTAAGTAAGGAGAAATATTTCGCTTGCTTAAATATTAAGTAACAGTGTAAATTGAATCAATTTCACTGCTTTTAATTGTCATTTTCCATTCTGTATACACGGCCCCTTTACAGCTGTAATTATTAGCTATGCATATAGTGCTTACTATATTTTAAACGTTTTTCAATGGATTGTGCATAGAATATTGAACACTTATATGCCCCTTATAAGTGTAAATTATGCTATGATATATGTATTATGAGCTTTGACTTCACAGACCATAAGCTTCATCAAAGACATATCAAGAATGAAATGGGGTTTCTATAATTGGATAATTTCGTTATATCGAGTTTATAACTGTAAATTCCCGGAAATCGTACTTCTTTTATTACATACGTACGAAACTACTGTACGATTTAACCCATTCATGCCTAGTGAACTCTCCCATCCTTCGAAATTGGATCAATTTATTTCCAAAATTAGGGATGTCTAGTATATTCATTTCTATATTAAGAATATTTCTTACAGAAATTCCTTTAAGCAAACAGCGTAGACCCAGATGAGACTGCGGCGTCTCATCTGGGTCCACGCTGTTTGCCAAGGCCTTTTTTCTAGACGCTAGGCATAAATGGGTTTAACCTTTCTATGAAATCCAATTTTGCAAAGAAATCTTAAAATAGTATTCGGTCATTTATATAACATTCTGCTTGTTCATGTAAGTGTCACAAAATTGTGAACAAAATTCGTTAAATAAGCCCCATTCTGCGAAAACTGGCATTAATGCATGTGCGTAAATTGCCGTCCCAGATAAGCAAGTACGTTCTCATGATCCATCCATCCATCCATCCAGCCATCATTCCATCCATCCATCCATCCATCCATCCATCCATCCATCCATCCATCCATCCATCCATCCATCCATCCATCCATCCATCCATCCATCCATCCATCCATCCATCCATCCATCCATCCATCCATCCATCCATCCATCCATCCATCCATCCATCCATCCATCCATCCATCCATCCATCCATCCATCCATCCATCCATCCATCCATCCATCGATCAATCGATCCATCGATCCATCGATGCATTTATCCATTCATCCATCTATCCATCCATCAATCAATCCGTCCATTCACTCATTTATTTACAAACATATATAAAAAGCATAAAGTAAATACAAAATATACATCATTTCGTAGAAAGACCAATTTACAATATAAGGAGTAAACATGTTATCCTGTTTTTGTGAGTTTAGTTAAACACTTATTACAGTATTCTGCACCAAATTGTTTTAGTGAAAACAAATATTTCTAACTTCATATGTAAGATATTTAAATCTTCAATCTTCAATAAAATACTGAAAAAAATAGATTTGTTTTGTTTCGATAACTCAGCGAATGGCATGCTAGATATTTAAGTAAACGAAAACGGGCAAATATGATTATTGTCACATCCGATTAACAATTTTTATTCTGGATACTATTACTAAAAAAAACATGAACTTTTTGACATTGATAATGATTAGTACGAGCAATTAATATTTCTTGAATAATAAAAACACGTAGAAAATATATTTTTGAAAATTTCTTACTTTTGCTGACGTAATCGACGTATACATTCTAAAAAAATCTAGATAATACAACTGTTATTCGAATACTTTCAAAATGTTGTGGGTATTTCAACGACTTAAAAACGCACTTGTTTTTGATTATATGTATCACTACTGCGATAAATCTGTAAGAAAAACTTAACCTTACGATGGCGTACCCTAAATAAAATGTAAGCAATTATCTGGTGAGTTCCGTGACCACATTACCTTGTTCATTCACTTTTATTTACACAGTTATGTTTCTCAAACGTTCATAAACACTGCTTGGTTATTTCTTTTAGACGCTCAGATCACTGCATGGACGATAACAACGGGCACTGTAGCTGGAACAAATGGTGCAATTGTTTCTGGTTCAGTCACCGCCGCGATCTCGGAAACAATCGCTGCCGGAGGAACGCTTTTCACTGCAGCCGCAACGGGAGTCGCAACGATCGGTTCTCCATACGCCATTACCACCGGTAACACCGGTGATGTGATGGCGATCAGTTCAACCGGTGTAGTCACATTGGCTACCGGAAAGAGCCTCGACTTTGAAACCACGCCTAAATATACCTTAACAATAACGTAAGTTAGACTTTACGAGTTTTTGTTGATAACGCTGCTTTTTATTTAAAGGGGCCTTTTCACAGATTTTGGCATTTTTTAAACTTATTCATTAAATGCTTTATATTGATAAATGTAAACATTGGATCGTAAAAGCTTCAGTAAAAAAATAAAGAAAAAAAAATAAAAAAAGGAAAAGAACATTGCCCGGAGCAGGTTTCGAACCAGTGACTCCTGGAGTCCTGCCAGAGTCCTGAAGTAAAAACGCTTTAGCCTACTGAGCTATTCCGCCGAGTACACATTTATGAAGTATTTTGTACCTTATATAAGCAATCTTCGTAGTTTCACAAAATTTAACGACAAAAACAGAACTCTCCAAATTATTCAATCGTTTCGCGTTGCAACGCTTTATAATTTTTAGGTTTTAAAATCGTCAAAAGATGCATATAATGGCTATATTAGAGTATGGTTAATGTTCAGTATTACTGTTTCCTCACAAATATCATAACTAAAACGAAAACTTACGAATCTGAAACAACTTTTTTTCAATTTTGTCAATTTACCAAAGCGTGAAAAGATCCCTTTAAGCTAACTTAATTGAACGATTGCGTAACAACAAAAGATTGATCAATACACGTTGTAATTACGTTGGACATCACTACATTGTTTTGAGATTATGTTAGACTTGTAACAAATTTGCTATACTGTAAGCTCAATGCGTGGCAGAACAGTTCTATAAACGTTGGCTAGTGCGATTACTCTCATTTGCATAAACGTCAGTGAAAACATGTTTTGTCTAATTCATATTTGTATTAATGTATTAAAGTACAAAATGTTTTTGTTGGAACGAAGGTCTTTATTTCACATTAAAATTTTACAGAATTCACATATCATTATCAATTAATGCATATATATTTAATAAGAATGTATTTCATCACATTTCTGTTTCTGAATGGGTTGGGTTGGCCTGCCCTGAGAACAAGCCCCGTTTATAAGCTTAAACGTCTTTCTGCTTTATTTGGAGTTTATGTTTCCTTTACATAGAGCATTGGCTTCGAGTGGGGGTACAACAGGGACATTGACTCTTACCGTCAACATCAAAAACGTCCTCGAGTTCGGACAGAAGCAGTATGGTGTATGTATGTCTGACGGAGCGACCGCAGGTAGGAGCTTTAAAAAATTCTAACATTTGAACAACACAGAGTGCACTCTATGCAGTGCATAACACAATTTTGTTCAATTTTATTGATTCTTTTGTTCGATGTTTTACTGAACATACTTGTTTTTAAGCATTTTATGATATCGGTGTTTTACTTAACATACTAGTTTTTTTAAGCATTTTAAAAAATAAATCGGTGTTTTCCTGAACATACTGTTTTTTACGCATTTTGTATTATCGATGTTTTACTGAGCATACTATTTGTTTAAGCATTTTATAATATCGATGCTTTACTGTACATTCTTGTTTTTTTGCGCGTTTTATAATATCGATGTTTTACTGAATATACTTTGTTAATCATTTTAAATAGCCATGTTTGATTGAACATACTTATTTTTAAAACATTTATATTTAGATGACTGGTTGCATAATATTTTAAAAATTGAGCTTAATTATGAATGCAATTATTACATGTGAATACTATCAAACAGTCACAGCTCATTATCACATGGATGCCAGGGCTGACATCACGGTTATTTATTGTAGTACAGTACTCGTATTTAACATTTACCTGTCAAACATTTCACACACAAAACAAAATCTGTTCACCTTTGTGTTTCAAACAATTACTTCAAAATAACTCCGATCAGAAACAGGACTGTATTCAATTGCCATAAATAAGCAACCACACGTTATAATCAAGTATATCTGCGGCTGCAACTGAAGGTTTACTTTGTATATATTTGTAGGCGTAATAAACAACCATTCTCAATTATTTACAAATTCATGATGTGATTGTTTTCAGACACGACTGTCGGGACCTACACCGTTTCGGACAAAACATCTGGTACAACGCTTACCTACGACATAGATTGTAAGAACACCCTTTTCAGTACTTTTATTTCAATATTGCTTGTGGTCGAACCATCGTATGATTCCAATTAAAAATACTAGTAGTTTATGTTTACATAGACCAATTCTACATACATAATTTTCGTGCAGTCTGTTTATTTAAAAAATGAATAATAAACATAAACTCATCCCTTTATTCATTATATCGCCATTTTCATCGATTCATTCCTTTGATATTAATATTTTATAATATTTTATTACTGCGGATGTCCTATGAGCTAACCACTTGACCGTCGACGAATTTTATGTTTTTCAATGTTCCGAACGCGTTCATCTATTCAATTCAAACGTCATAGATGGATAGTTCTAATTTGGGAGAAGCGCATAAGATGCACTCTATAATTATCGAGTTATTGCCCTTGCCGTTAATCGTTTATATGCACAATATTTACGGTTTGTGTTCGTTATGTTAAATGCTTTTAACTAATTCATTGGAATATTTTTTACAATTGTCAGTGACCCTCTACTAAGTATGAGTAAGTGTTAAAACTCTATGAAACTGTAGCGGCTATGCTTCATGGTGACGATCATCAATTAGGTGTAGAGTTTATTCTACTTATCCAGCTTTATTCTACTATGTGGTGTATGTTATTTCTTATTGTGCCGTACTGTTTCGGAAATGGGTCTTAAATAAAGGACCACGAACTTGTGTATAATAAAATGCAATACTACTGGAGCAGCAGGAGTTTCACTTTTTTATATTGCCCTGGTCATTGTCAAGTCTCGTTTTGTGACATTTACTCTTATGCTGAGCGTAAGGATAACACATGCCTGACACGTTTATATTTATTCCAGCTGGAGACACAAACGATTATTTTACGATCTCTTCCGCCGGCGTGCTTAAAGTAGCAACGGGAAAGACGTTGGCTCAGAAAACCACTGGTGGCTACGAACTGACGCTGTCGGTGACGGAATCCGGATCAGTCGCAGGCGATGGATTTACCACAGTCTGGATTGCCGTGGGCACATGCGGGAGCTCTGCAGTGCACGTGGCGGCGACTATGGGGGTCACTTTGCTTGCACTGGTCGCTTCCGTTTTCGCATAGAGAGGGGCATTTGGAGATGAACGCAGACAGTCGTTGTATGGCTGTAGTGTTGGCATTCGCAAACATTGTAAACAAAATATATAAGACACGCATGTGCTAGTTTATTGAAGTAAAAGTGCGTTATATAATAACGAAAAACAATTTTAAATTGCTTTTTAACAAATATAATAACTTTGAGTAAACTACATCTATGTGTTTTGACTATCAATGCATTTATGTTTATTTTAGAAATCGGCAATTACTTCTTTAGCCGCGTTCTATATAACGAACAGTTAATACATTGACTGTTACACTTCTTTCGATTTCAAGGCAAATATATTGGGCGATGTTAATACTATATTTTGTTTTATGGACATGTAATGGCGTTGTCGCGTTGATTCCACTCGATATGTACTCTTATGTTGTTTGTTTTTGCATTTTTTCGTTTGTATGTTAATGTCATTAACACCTTTCATACCTTTATTCGGTAAGGGGTGCCAGTATGAATGTCTTCAGGGATGTGAAATTTGGCTGCCTCTCACCTTCTAAACTTTGCCTTTTGTCCTTTTCTCGAGTTATATAGTTTATATGTGAAAACCAATAAAAACCTGTGTTGTGTGCACTCCGTTGTTATAAATTAACAAATGAGAAAGTATACTTTTTCATTTAATATCGTGTTATGACTCTCATTTTGCCAAATCCAACGTAAGCCTAAATATCTAAGGCGATATATGTACACGTGCGTGAATAAGGCTATATTATGTTTGTTTTATTTCTGTTTTGCCTGTAAAAATGTGGACAATATACATTTAAGTGCTGCAATTAATTACACTTATAAAAATGTAGGACAACCTGATCTGACGATCTTAACCTCTTGTCAGCAAGTTTATGACATGTCCGATGTAGCACTTTAAGACATGTTCTTAGAAACTGTTTAGAAGAATTGAACTTCAAGTTTGTTTTTATGGCTTTTAACCATTTTATATGTGGATAAAGTTGATACAGGCAACATAATCAACACTGAAATAGAATGAACGAAAATAATACAAACGAATGGTACTGGGAAATTCTCTTTAATATAAAGAAGTGAAACTCCAGCTGCTGGAGCAGTATTGAATTTTTATTAAAAACAATTAGTTGGTCCTTTATTTAAGGCAAGTGACCGATTGACCAAACAGTACAAAACAGCACAATACAGCGCAATACAAACCAACATAAACACAAAATATGAATAAAGCTGGGGTCACCGCCTTGGAACGGTCAATGCAGAGCATTGGGGGTTTAAACCTGGTTATAGAGCGCTCAACCTCACACTTGGCCCAGCAATATTCATAATACATTTAAGTGTAAATACAATTTAACGTCATAGCATTGTAACTCAAATTAAACACTAATAAAAGGGAATTAAAACGCATTCAATTTAATTACTATTTAATTACTCAATTGCATTGAAGATACAAGAGTAACAGAATTACATCTTTTTGACGAACGATCAAATAAAACTATTAACAATTGTCAACTACATTCCTTCTTTATAGAAAAGATTTGAGAATATAGAATCATAGAGTTAATATCTCAGATAATCATCGCGCGAATACAGGAAGAAGCAGCAATAATGGGTGTAAAAGTCTGATATTAAAAAGGGTCTTTAAGACAAATATTTAAACGACGAACAACAACGACGAACGACAAAATATAAAACAAATAATTCACCACACATGTATTTATTAACATCTTACGAATTAAGATGATTAAATACCGCTGCTCATACTTATTAGATTGACAAATATTTTCTTTCAGTCGTTGAAATTTTCTCCTTTAAGTTAGTGTTACGTGTTCATGTTTTTCAAATAACTACTCTTTTCGAAACAAAATGTATAGAACTAAACGAATACATGATATTAAGAAAAGGTTACTTTCACCACCCAGCAAACAATTGACGTTGTACCAACGTTGCAACACCGTCAGATTCCAACGTTGGTGGAAGGTTGGGTGGTGGTTGATTTTGCAAACTTTTTCGTCGTCATTTTTCTAACGTTGTACCAACGTTGCACCACCGTCAGATTCCAACGTTGGGGGAAGGTTGGGTTGAGGTTGATTTTGCAAACTTTTGCGTTGTCATTTTTTTCAACGTTGACCCAACGTCGGATTCTAACTAAATCGCAACCAAAATACAACCTTCTCCCAACCTCCTAACAACCTCCCTGCAACCTTCTTCAAACCAAATAACTATCTCACAACGTCCCTGCAGCCAAAATGCAACCATCTCATAACCTCCCTGCAACCTTCTCCAAACCAAAATACAACCTTTCCTCAACCAAGTGACTACCATGCAACCTACCTGCAACCTTCTCCCAACTTCCCCGCAACCTTCTCCCAACCTCCATGAAACCAAAATTCAACCATTCGCCAACCTCCCCATAACCAAATAACTATCATGCAACCAAAATTCAACCATTCCCCAACCTCCCGACAACCGTAGTACATGATCTGTATATATGATATCACGAACTTGGACACCTAAAGGGTCATCCAGGAGATTTAATCCGCAGTGGAACTGACAACGGCATCCGTGAATATGTGACTGAGGCATAAGTCTGGCATGTGTTTTGTACTTATACTTTAAAGGCAAATAAACCTACCAATTACAACTTTGAATTTCTGATGAATCGAACGAGAGCTTCCCTTTAACTCTCTTTGAGTTAAATTAACACCTCAGTCTTTTAGACATCAATCTGACATAGTAAACATACAAGTTAACATATGAATTAATTTCACTAAATAAACAATAGTAAGAAAGCAAATAGAGATTTAGGAAACACAGTAAGAGTTATTGACTATTCCAGGTGTTTGAAAGCATTTATTTAGAGAAGGTAAATAATTTTAATAAAACCTTGATGGAAGTATGGTTATGACAGTGAACAAATAACACACCAAACATGGTCTTCAAACAGCTCAATTGAAATTAAAATATTGAACAAGACTATTGCCAATCAATATAAGTTCCTTATCGGTGAAAGTCTACCATTTTCAGCAATATTTTTAGTCTAATCTTGGCGTAGGAACAAAATGAAATGACATGCATAATATCTATATTGCCATCTATTTATGTTTCAAGTTTTATGAAAAAAATATGAAGAACGTTTAACGTTATCGCAGGATCGACCATTTTTAGCAATATTTCTAATCTATTTGTTGCCAAAGTAACCATAATTCTCGACGTAGGAACAAAATGAAATGACGTGCATAATCTCCATATTGCAAATCTCCAAAAGTTAGCGCAGGATCTAGAAAAGTGTGACGGACTGGCAGACTGACTGACTGACAGACACACAGAGCGCACACCGAAAGTCCCCTCCAGTTTCACCGGTAGGGTACAATAACAAACACGTTTTATGTGATACCTTTCTAATATGATCTGCAAAGTTTTCTTTGTATTTGATCCACCAATCAGTGAAAGATGATTAACCTGAAAGAATTATACATGTGATTAGTATGTGTTTTACGGGCTGCAAAAACATGCTAATTAACCTGAATGACAGAATAATTTTGGTGTGGATTAATTGAAAATGTTATTTAAAAAGTTCCTGTGTCTCTTACTTAAGGGCAAGATTTCATATATATTTAAAATATGAATGGCAATCACTGTAGTTGTAAACAGCATACGACACAGAATATTGCTTGTCATAGTAGGTTGTGCCTATTCCCCCGGCCAGTACCATCTCCATCCTGTACATCGGCGACTTATATATTCGTATATCCCAAAACACATATTTGCAAAAATTGTGAAGAGAATTCAGGTACGTTTCTGTCGCCTTACATTAAATTAGTATTAAAACTGACAAAAATTTAAGGACCTGATGTATTGTAACTATTTGAGTAACCAAATTACAGTGAATTAATGTAGGCGTTTTAGCGAACTCTAGCTTTGTTAGTTCTAGGCTCGAATGGCTTCCACAACTCTAAAATGCGGCTTTTTTATTTTTTACTATGGTCGCTCACCCAGAGTTAGGAGGAATGCCAGTATGAAAACGTACCTGAATAACATCTATCATGAAAACAATGGCCTGTATATATTGAACAACGGTTACAACATCACGTAGCACTATTCGCAGTAGAATAATGAATATAGTCCAAATTTTACAACACAAACAAGATATTTTCCAAGCGAATGACCGTTTACATTGAATTGTTTGCACACATGATATTCAAAACAGCGGGACGTCATGCGTGCCAGAAATTTGTGAATTAAATTATCGATAATTTCTTCTTTTTGCAACGAACTAATCTTATGTTAAAGTGGCACTTGTGTAAAAAATACTTAAATCCATTTTAAATTCTACGTGGTTACGTTTACAAAAAACTGTTGAAACGGATCCAATTTTGAAGGCGGAGTTACGAGCTCTTGACATGTCATTTGAAAACATTGCAACCTTTAATTTGCGGTCACGAATAAAAAAATGACATCTTCGCAACATAAAATTATAAAGGTATTGTTTAATAAATTATCGTAATCTGCATGTTTATATTTGACTAATTGAAAATTTAATGATGTAACTTTAAATTTTTTTTCGCCCTGCATTACTAATGGGAAATTTAAATGGGAGTGTACCAGATGATTGGCGAGATAAAAATATGTTTTCGCATAGGAATTGTCTCCAGCTCGAAAATTATAAAACACCATAGAATACGTGAAAGCTGGAGTTCTGCAGCTATTGACCTTTTTGCCGAACCATAAAGGGTACACTAAATGCCGGTTTCACGGGCCAAAACAAGGGGGGTCCGCGTGTATATTTACATAACAGTTAGAAATATAAATTATGATTTATATCCGATAATAAAGCTAATTAACATAAACATTTGTTCCAATTAATGCCACTCTATATTGTTTATTAACTAAACAGAGAACAGCAAATTAAAAGAAATTTTGATTACAATTGATTTATTTAAGTTAGGGTCAGGTGAGAATTTCCCGTAGAACATCGTCAGTTCAGTACTATACCCCACCCACTTTCAGACATTGGCCTTTCATTTTAAATGACGGTCGATATGCTGTTATTTTGGCATACTCTTGCATAAACACACATGATCACTTTGAATATCTGTCTTTCCTGGTAAATTAAGTTTTATCTTTTTCGTTGAATCGGAGGTTTTTTTTCAGATGATTTTTCTCATTCGGTTCTCTAAGCGAATGCGCCACAGTTTCGCATTTTAATCATCATTGTTTTACATGCGTTAACCATCGTTTTTTGTTTTCTTTTTACAAAATAAGACACAATTACATATTTTAACATTGAGTTTTGCACTTTTATTACAAAATTAATTCGCATTAAAACATAATTAGTTATGTACGAAATTGTGACTTGAAATGCAGCCCCACCTATTTATATATTTTGCAGGGGAGTTAATTACTAAATTAGGCACCTGAAGATTTGTAGCGCTTACTGTACAAGTTATTTACCCTTTCTTTCATATATTTGGAATGGTTTAAACCACCCCAGTTGGGTGATCGTCAAGGTTTACTTTTACCAATATATAACGTTGGTACAACGTTGATTACTGACGTTGTATTGATGTTAGTATTTTAACGTTGCATCAACGTTGGAATTTGGTTGATAACCAGCCAACCAAAATCCGACCACAACCTGACGTTGTATTTACGACGCATGTTTGTTGGGTACTGTCTATAAAAGACAGTTAACATAATTATCGATGGTTGAAAACAAGAATCCAGTGTCTTACCATTTATTTATAGTTTTCTTATGCAACAACATATCCTGTAATGAGAATAACATATTGTGCCAAAAACACCAAATGTATATTTGTTTGTGAGGTACTGATGAAAAATCAGTCAGCGATTTAAGAGGACTTCTACCATATAGCATCATGTTCAAATAAAAAAAAATACCTGTATTTGTTTGCCATTATGACCGACCAAAACATCTCATCAAACATTAATTACATGACTTCGCTTTTAATAATAATATAAATCTGTATAATTTACCTAGCCGTATTCAATATTTAAGGGTACCGGGTACTTTGATTAGCTTTATCTAAACCCCAATATGTCGAGCATTTGTCAGTATCCAAAATATCGCATATCACAATACACCTATCTGACTTAAACAACGTGTGTAAAAGTTATCAAAATACTAGAGGTCAAAGCAAAAAATGTGTCTAAAATATGTTTTTGCCATAAACCCCTCAAATTTACTGTCAATTATGGTTTATATATATACGTTTCTCATTACAATGTGTTAAATTAATAAAACGTTCAATGCACTCGTATAAGCGATAATAACCCGAAAATGTAATGTTCATTTGTATAAATATGTAAATATCATTACGTCAAATAGCTTATTTTTTTCTTTTAAATATTGGTTGAAATATTGAATAAATTTCTACTTGTTTTGTTTCGTTAACTCAGCGAATGGAATGCTTGAAATTTAAGTAAAGGAAAACAGGCAAATCTGATTATTTGCACCTCCAATTAATAACTTTTAGTTTGATTCTGGATTATATTGCTAAAAAACATAAAACAGTTTGACATTGGTAATGATATATTTGTACGAGCCGTTTCGTTTCGTTTCGTTTATTAATACTCTCAGCACATTTGTTACAATGTGAACAAGTGTATAAAGGTGAGTTACAAAATAATTCAAGTATAGGTCAAGCTGTATGGGTAAGGTAACATATACATTGTACAACACAGTTACTATGATAATATAAACAAATAGCATAGTACTAGATCAACTCCAGATAATATTTGTATATAAATACAAATACAGATGCAGCAAGAAAATAAGGGTACAACGACATTCGGTATATTATCAACAATGTATATATATGTACATACATACATGTTATTAGCATTACATAAAGCTAGCAGCAAAGTTATTTATAAACACTATCAGCCAGGTGTATTTTTAAAATAATCTAAAATAGTCTTTATAAATTTTACTAAATTACAAAATTTTGATCTATCTGTTTCATTCATGATTCTTTTAAAAAGTATTGCATTTTTGGTATTATGTCTAATGTATGGGAGTAGTTGCTGTCGTTGGTTTGCAAAGAAAGGACAGTTCAAAATGTAATGGAATTCATCGCCAATGTCATTTAAATTACACAGTTGACACTTTCTTAGGTTACGTTCAATATTTCGCCACCGGCCCTTTTCAATTGGCAGATGGTGGTTACACATTCGAAACTTTATAAAATAAGGTAAATAACAATCAGGTACAGACTCAAAATAATTCTCTAGTCCAAACGTATCTTTAAAAATTCGATAGTTGAGAGATTTAGGCATTGAATTTATTTCGGATGACCATTGCTGTATATATTGATCACAGAGAACTTTATTTAATTTTGCCAAAAAAATGCTTGGTGCCAGTAAAATATTGATTATTCCAGGCGTAGCTCATTCCACACTGATCAAAGATACATTTCATGTTATCGATCCATTTGAACTTAACATCGTTTAGACTTACATGAGAAAATATTAGCTTATACATTATCGTGCTGAGCTTATTTTGATCATTTGTAACAAGGTCATACCAAAACCCGACCATTCGCTTTTTAATAACAATTGATAGCGGATAACGACCAAGGTCCCCATAAATCATGACATGTGGTGTACCATTTTTAACACCAAGAATATGTTTAAGAAAATCTGTGTGAACCTTTTCAATAATTGATAAGTCTCCGTAACCCCATACTTCGCACCCGTATGTTAAAATTGGAACAATAGTATTGTCGAACAGTTTCAATTGACATTCAATAGATAAATCGAGGTTTCTTACTTTTTTATATAGACTAAACATTGCTTTTCTTGCCTGTTCTACTACATGCTTTTTTGCTAAGGAAAATTGTCTGTTTTTAGAAAACATCACACCTAAATATTTAAAATAATCAACTATCTCTAATGAGTATTCATGTATTTTTATATCCCTTTTTCGTTTCATTTTATTACCAAAAACAATAACTTTAGTTTTATCATAATTGATATCTAATTTCCATTGGCAACAATACGAGTAAAAAGTGTTCAAAACAGACACAAGGTTTTCTTCCGAAGTTGCAAATATAACTGTATCATCGGCGTAAAGTAGTACAAGCATTTTGACGAGTATATCTAAATCTGCATCGTATATCTCTATACTTTTATCATTACGTGTAGTAATAAAATGTTCAAGGTCATTTAGGTATAAGGAAAACAATAGAGGGGATAAATTTTCCCCTTGACGGAGGCCTCTGCTACACACAAAGAATTCAGAACACTGACCAGATATTTTAACACATGATTTTATGGAGCTATACATATTTTTAATAATATTTAGGAAGTTACCACATATATTATATCTTATTAATATTTTGACCACAAACATGCCCTCCATACAGAATCAAAGGCCTTTTTAAAGTCCACGAATGCGCAGAACAATTTATTCTTTTTAACTTTTAAATACTCGGCAATCATGTGTAATACAAAAATGTTATCGATAGTGCTGTACTTTTTTCTAAACCCGCTTGATTAACGTTTAAAGCATTAACAGTTTCAATATATTCAGTAAGTCTGTTATTTAAAATACAGGTGAACAGTTTACCTAAACAGCTAAGCAGTGTTATTGGGCGATAATTTTCTGGCAGATGCACGTCACCTTTATTTTTATATATTGGTAGCCATGAATGTTGATAATTATTTTTGTCTTAGAAAAGGTTTTATTTAAGAGCATAAAATGAAAAAGTTATTGAATAGAATCCATGTTTAAAATTGGACCACGAATGCCGTCTTTAATCATAATTGAGCATCTTAAATGAAATAAATATCATGAAAATTCATTCAATACAAATATAATAAATAAATTATTTGTCAATCGGACATACTGTTTACTTTTGCAAACAAGAAAGTCGCAGTAATGTAAAAACAAGACTCTATTTACAATTTCATTCAGCAATAAAAGACACTTAAGGTCTTAGAACTGTACTCAACTGCGTGTAATTTAGATTATGAGCGTTAAACTAAGAAGGTTTAATACAAATCAAAATAAGAGGTCATTATAATCTATTTCGAGCCCGACTGCATGTCATCATACCTTATGTTAACATCATTTCGATTTGCCTGTATGAAACAAATTACATGAACATAGCTCTAACTTCATAGATAGAACAACCTATGATAATATTGCTGCATTTTCCATTTAAGAGCCACTTAACATGACCATGGTGTGCCATGAGACTAACTAAAACAATGATCTCAACAGCCTCCTTAACATATGACTGGGTTCAATTTACTCTAATTTAATCATTACTGTTTTTCTCACATGTATAAACTATGGCAACGTGCTTGCTTGTTTCTCGCAGACTCCCAGGTGACTGCTTGGACGGAAACGCCGTTTACTGTAACTACTGGAACAGGTACTGCAACTATCTCTGGTTCAGTCACGACCAAGGTCGCGGTAAATAAAGCCCCCGGTGACACCCTTTTCACCGCGGCCGCTACGAGAGCTTCTTTGTACACCATAACTTCCGGCAACACCGGCAGTGTGATGCAGATCAGTGCAGCCGGTGTGCTCATGTTGATTGCTGGAAAGAGCCTCGACTTTGAAGCCACGCCTTTTTACACCTAAGTTATAACGAAAGACTTTACAAAATAATTTATTGAAATAACGCTGCTTTGTTATACCGTATGACTTATTTGCACGTTTTTGTAATAACGAAATACTTATCATTAGGCGTTGTTATAAAGAAAGATTTAAAACACGTCCTTTTTATATTGTAAGACTTGTATCTAAGTTGCTATGCTGTAATACTTATCACTAAGACTCTGTAATAACTCAAGTATGATCACTAGAACTGTGTACTTTCGAATGCATGCACATTACATCATTGCAATAAGCAATTTAATTCATTTGCGTACGCTAATATGACATACATTTACACATATGTACTAAATTTATTAACGGGCAATGTTTACTTTATCGTTGTCATACCAGCTGACTTATCTTGTCTATGAACGCACGATCCAATAATACAGCTTTTCAGCACTACTTCCTTGCAATAACGAACGTTTATGTTTGTATACAACGCGTCTCTACATTAAAACTAAACAAGAAAGTACACACAGCACGTCTTTGACAGTATAATTCGTATTGTATTCATGTGTGAGAAGATAATCCGTATCTTTATTAATGTTAAGTAGTAAAATGAGCATATGATTTAACGTTAAACATTATAAATTGTCTTTTTCTTTAAGTTAGTCAGTACAATAATTGCGTCTTTGTATTAAGGTAAGAACATATTAATTCGCAATTATATTAACATTAGAGGTTAATGATTTTTAAATTTAATTTAATGTTAGATTGTAGATTCTGTCGCATAGGCTAGTGCACTTTTCCGCCTATGCATACACAAACGACAGTGTAACTTTAATTTGATAAATTCATATTCGTATTTATGTATGACACTGCAAACCGTTTAAGTAAGAGCGAAATGATTTATATCACATGCTTATGGAGTTAATATGCATTTATCAATTAAACGGCACCCGAATTAGTTAAACCGTACTATGTATGAACTTAGTGTTTAATGCATTTCAGCAAGTGAGTCTTTTCACAGTGATGTGTTTATTCGATCTGCACTGACTATAAGACCTCTATTGATAATTGGATGAAAGTTCAAGACAATATCGCCCGCATTTACGAATATGAATCTCAAATATCGCTCGGATTTATTACTGAATTTGTGTTTTGTTTTACATAGTGCAAATCCTGCGAGCGGGGCTGTAGGAGGTTTAGCACACAATTTGAACATTAAAATAAAACTTCTAATTGTCTGTCCTGAGGGACTTACTTGCTTAACTTATTCAAATAAATAGTAAATAAAACACCATTTGTTAAAACGCAGTTAGGAAGTTTCTTTTCATATGACAATTTAAATATGTTTTAATAGCAATTTCGTACCTTTAAGCCTTTTCATGCAACTGTTTGTATGATTTTTAAGTTAAGTGTTATATATTGTAAATGTTCTCATTACATTTGAAGGCTATCTCAATTACTTGTAAATGCGGATAATATTGCTTACATCCAAGAAAATTGATTTATTTCATTACAATTCTTGCATGTTAAGTGCAAAGGAATAAACAAAATCACATAAATCATATTATTGTTTTAACAAATACTACACATTACCTAATACACCATTTAATGGGATTTATGTAATCGGAAACACGGCTGTTTACCTTGCCATACATAAGGGACCAACCGCGATAATAAGGTTTATTTTCTGCTGCAGCAGCTTCAGTTTCACTTTGTTTATTTTTGCATGTGTAATCAACAGCTGGTATCAGTAACTTACTATGTTATTATCATATTGTTTTCAGACACGACCGTTTGAACATACACCTTGAAGGACAATACCGCTAGCACAACTGTGACCTACGCAATTTCATGTACATTTGAATTTAGTTGTTTGATTTAAAACTTGCATACTCAAAATGTACTTAGTCTTTTATTTGTAATATGTTTTTTTGTTGTTCTCATCCTGTTGACGTCATTAATTTTCTAATAATATATATACATTCTAAGTAATTTTATTTCAGTGTTTGTTTCTTATATTGACAAACGTTTCAACTATGGTCAAAGTAATTCGCACTACATTTCTGCTGCAGTTGCCTGAAAGGCTTATCGCATGTCGGTCGATCGATTTCATATTTGGTTTTCGTAACTACTGAGCTTGATACGCGTTTTTGCTTATATCTTTAAAAGTCATGTTTCGATAAATGAATATATTAAGGAGAAATGCCCTGCATTAGAATCTTCAGTAGGCATATTCAAATTCATGAGTTATATCCCATAACTCATTTTTTCATACTTCCCTCAATCTTCACGGCTTAAATAAGTCACTTCAGAAGCGATTAAGGTACTAAATTTAAGCTTTATTATAAATGTTAATTTAGCTGTATTTAGTATTATTCTGCATCAAAGTTATCAAGTATGGTGTAGTGGGGAAGTTGAGTCAGTGTTTTCCGGCTGTTATATTGTAGTAATTTTTTTCTAGCCGGTAATACCAACAGCGATTTCACCTTCAATGCTACCGGCGTGCTCAAGGTAGCCACTGGAAAGTCGCTGGATCAGAAAGCCACCGATAAATACACGTTGGTGCTGGGGGCGACGGAATCCGGAGCAGCCGCTGGTCCTGGATCTACCACCGTCTCGATCACCGTGGGCACATGCGGGTGTTCTGCATTGGTGGCGGCACTGGGGCTTACTTTGGTTGCGATGGTCGTTGCCGTGTCCGCTTAAGGTGGCGCTTGTGGGGTGGGGGGGGGGTTGAACGCTGATAGTCATAAAAATAAATGGCATGTGCACGTGTATGGGTTCTTCACTGTAATAGTTGATAGTTTTTAAAGAACTTGGAAACGGGAAATAACTTTGGCTTTGTCGCGTTCAATCCCCTCGAAATGTTCTCCTATGTTGATGTTTTTTTATATATATTCCAATACATGTTTATTTATCTGCTGTATCATTAACACCTGTGATACATTTTTTCGGTGAGGGGTGCTAGTATGAATGTCTTATTGGATGTGACCTTTGGCAGACTCTCACCGTTTAAACTTTGTTTTTCGTCATGCGCTTGGTTTGAAGTTGATGTGTTATTGACAATTAAACTTTGTGTTGAAGTTACGAATTGTATTACTTTCCTTATTTCAATCTTAAAAATAGCATCGAAATCTAATGTTTTAGTCGAAATAAGGGAGGTGTTCGGAAATAAGTGTGTGCATAGTTTTCCCTGTAGTAAATGATGATAAAACGGTATCAATACTCAAAGTTGCGTCCATAAGGATGGTTGTTTCTTTTATAAGCTTTATTGACCCCATCTCTTACGCGATTACAAGTTATTCAAGAATGAAATACAAACTTAATTGTTCATTTAAGTTCTTGTTATGAATCCCTTTCATGGGAATAGTTCACGATTTGGCAAAACGAAATAAAACAGTAAATTATTCGAATGAGAATGCATGCCTTATATTACAACAAATATGCGCTCTTTCTTGGCTTATTATCAATCGCAATCGTAATATAAACGCTTTTCATGGAAGATGTAGCTAAAACATTTTAATGGTCATAGAATTTTAACTGCTTTGCATATTTAAATGCCTCCATGGTGTAGTGATAGTGAGTAGGCTTTGATTCGAGAGGTCCAAAGATCGATATTTTCTTTATGTTTAATTTGGATATTGGAGAATATGGGGCGGTATATAGTTAACCCTACATCTCAGCAAATTATATTTATTAAGTACAGTTTTCAAAAATACATGGCTAAAAAGTAGTTTTAGCCTACATGGTTAGTACAGTAGTAAGGAAAAATAAACTACTAACAAATTGTTCTGAGAAATTTCTCTAAGACCGCCATTTAAAGACGTATATAAGAAATATGCTGACGACGATCAACAAACAAAGAAAAAATGATATCAGAAAAAAACTCATCACCAGCAGTGTATTCAGATTATATTATGAATTGAGATTCATAAAACACTATGACGCAGCCTTATAATAATAAATTGTTTGTGTTCGTTTATATTTTCCCCTTTAAATATACTCCTTCATTATTTCGAAAAAAAAAAACAAATCGCACAAATAATGCATATAATTTGAGATAATGTAGCCATGCTATTCAAACAAGCAAAATATCACTAATGACCATAGAGCGAAATATTTAATGAATTGTTTCTTGTATGGCTATAATTATCCCATTTGAAATAAAATAATGCAACTGTATTTTAATACTAGACAAGTTAAAAATTTGACAAGAAACGTGAATAACACAAAAATCTCTCTATACGCTTAATAGTTCTATAGCCTAGGTTTTGAAACCGTAGATACCGGTTTCGAATCTCTCTTAAGATTAAATTGGTTATTCCACTTTACCTTGATTATATATGTTTAAGGATGATTTAAGATAGTTTACACTTTTCAGCAAGTACACAAAATATTTTATTTGAAAAACACCAACACAACATTACGTATGTTAAAAATACCATTTCAATAATTACTTTAACGGTCATATTGTTAATCTAAAGATATCCACGGCACATCTGGAGTATTAAGGATGTAGCAAATCAACTTAAAACATACTTTAATAGCCCGTTTGTTAATTTATCTAAACGGGTAGTGTGTGCACATTATTAAGGGAGACACGCTGTAGAACAGCCCATGCAAACTATTTACCTTCCGGTCATAACTAAGGCGCTGTAAGATTTAATATGAATTGCTATAAACTATATTAGTTGTCTTATTTCCGTATGTGATAAATCCTGGCATCACTGTTGTTTTGTATGTGGTCTATTATCCAATTTACTTCTTATTATTTATATCTGTAATGCGTGTAGGTTTTTGTTCGGAATGATGGGTTATAAACCACTGAAAAAGGGAAAAACCGTCAAAGCAACTTATTCCCGAATAATATCACTTCCGTTCAGAGCTAATTTAGTAAGGATATTGTCGAACATAATTATAGAATTAATTGTTAATGTTGTGGATTATTGCACATGAAGAGAAACAAATTTATTCAGATATTTATATTAATCAATATTGAAGAACATTATTGTACCAAATCTCAATGGCAATTAAGAAAAACGTCTGTGACTTGCAAAGACGAGTAAAAAAATACGCTTAGTGATCAGATCTGTCATAAAAACGGTTAATCAGATTACAACGACGATCTAGATATTACTATAGAGACAGTTGGTGACAAACATTCTTGAAAATATTAATATCCAAAAATGTTTTCGCACTAGATTTTAACATGCTAACAAGTCAATCACTGCATTAATCGTTTATTTTAACCTGACCATTTCCAACGATAAGTCAATGCATTTATTGTGTCTTGCAATTATTTGCTTTAAAGATGCCACATAGGTTTCACCATTTTTCATCGTCGATGTCGTCAGCGTCATGTTAATTGTGATTATTATGGATATAAGGTTTGTATAACGAGCTAATCACATGTATGAGAAAGAGGAAATATAATCAATCCGCTTCTCCTGATGGTGCGTCGAATGGGTCTTATCAGGTGATTTCATTAAGGATGCTATTAGTCCGACCATTCCGCCTTATTATTGTGGCAACAGTCTCGCTTTTATTCGGCAATAAAGTAGCAGGGAACAAGGGAAATTGCATGATCAGTTTGGTATTAAATGCCAACATTGCATTAAAGATGTTCGTTGAAAACCTGTATTAAAACTAGTTTTGAATACATATATTTTTAAGTATTTAATAATTGATTTGTCTTTGCCATGAGCAATCTACTTATGGAGCTTAAAAGAGTATTATTTTGTGCAAAAATATTTGTGTAAAGTATTGTGTGTATTTCTGTGCATAATGTGCAAAAATGAAGTCCAAAAATTACCACGACAATTTAAAGTATCAAGGGAAACAATTGCATGCCACTTTTATATAAAATAACGAAAGAGTAGTCTTTTGTTGTTTATGGTTAGTTAAATAATGGCGCGTGTGTTTTGAAATAATTAAAATAAAATTGACAAAGTGAAAACAAGTTATTTCACTTAAAGATCAAGAACGCATTACACGTGATCAATCTTTGTCTATTAATTAGTGCTTTGCACATACTGTCTTAACCTTCATGACCGGTTTCATTTTCAGTATACATGTATTAAATGCTTTACTATTTAATAGGGCACAACACATTTACCGGTTCGGTGATGAAAACAAGCGCTTTTAATTGTCTGTAAGTTGAATCCCTTTTTTTAAACACATGATAAACACAAAATATTGCTATTAAATTAGTATTTATAATTTATAAAATAAATCGCAGTGAGGAAAATGCATTTTTTTAACACAGTTTCATTGAAATAAAAACATGCACGGGAGAGATATAATATGAATTGACATGGTCCGTTTTCAGAAGATTTAAATATTACATTCATTCAATCTCTAACAGTTTCTAAAATATTTCAACACGTTTTAACGAGCCCTTTAAAAAGGGAGCGTACTTTGGGAGCAATTACGCAAACAATTAAAATCGGATTATAATGAAACGTGATAATTAAGTTTATCTCGGCAGTTTTCATTAAAAAGCTAGATCGCAATAGGCACTTAAAAAGTGGGTAAATAAAATATTTTCTCCCATTTACTCAGATAATTTTACATCGGATCATCATTTAACTTGATGACTTGATCGTGGTTATATAATCTCCACCAAGTTTGAAAACCAGCCAACTTTGAATATTGCAAGCGTGCATGGATCATTCGATTTTAATAGGGGCTTTATGGGTTGGGGTCAAGATCACTGTTACTTAAAAAAAGTTTCCGCTAAATAACTAGTTTTCGATTGAGGTATTGTACTCGATGTGTGTAGGAAGCTGCCATAGAGATCTAGTTTGGAAATGCATATGTTGGTGGTCTGATCATTTAAATGTCACGTGAACAATAGTAGAATTACACTTTTGCTCAATAACTTATAATCGGAAAGAGGTGTCAAACGGTGTATGTAGGTACCATACATGTAGGCCTAACTTATGGTTGCATATGGGGCCTTTCAGCTTAATGTCGTTTTCATCATGAATTATAGCAGCAGTTCCCAAATAATAACTGGAATTTGGATGGGGGTGTTTTGCAAAGCGTTGGTGTTGTTTTTTACATTTAGACTAAGCTGGTCATTGAATGTTATGTCATTTGTATAAAAGACAAGGTGAATGTTGCTCAAATTATTGAATAACTTAAGTGTTTATAGAGGTCGTTTATTTAAATTTAGTGTAATAGTACATTCAAACCTAACCTGAAATTAGGCCGTTATTATTATCCCCCGCCATAGGCGGAGGGATATTGTTTGGCGTTTACCGTCCGTCCGTCTCTCCGTCCGTCCGGAGCCATATCTTGAAAGTGCTTTGGCGGATATCATTGGAACTTGTTATGAGTACATATATGGATAAAAGGATGATGCACAAAAATAGCATTGTACACCATCTGTTAAAAACGAAGTTATGGACTATGTATCTTGAAAAAATGATTTTTGATATAAGCTTAGATCTTTATCTCCATGAGCCAGAGCCATGAAACTTGATATAGTTGTTGTCAATAATCTGGGGGTGCTTCACATTCAACACCCATAATCTTCGGGGCTAAAGTCAAGGTCACACACTTAGATCAAAGGTCACAAATATGATCAATTATTCATTATTTAGTCCTTCCTTTAATATGCCAGCATTTTATTGTCTACAAACCCATCACAGGTAAAAATGAGTTTAAAAAAATGACAAAAGGCACAACCCTTCACTTATACCTTTTCTTTTAGTTCTACACCCACCCACAAACACAATTTGACGGGGGATATTAATTCATCGAATTTGCTTGTTTTTATTGAATTAGATGAAAATCGTATGCGTTAAGTATATGTTTTAATCGCATTGCGGCGTTTAATGGTGTATTCATGCCTGCGCCATCATCACTATAACAAATTTCTACGTCGGTTGCAGGTCAATATAAACCAGATCTTTAAACGGGCGTATTGTGTGACACTTTTTAAATTGAATACATTTTACGATGCATAATGCTGATTATAATCGCCTTTGCACGATCAATTTGTTGGCGTTTTGATTCGAACATAAGAATAACTTGTCTTAACCTCCAAGGTGTAATCGTTAAAACTTTTAGTTTAAACGGATGTGAACATCACATTATAGCAATTAAACTTTTTTTCAATTTAAAACCTCGTGATCACCACGATCATAATTATTCAATTTCAAATGAAGCATTTACTTGTATAATTATTATGCACATTTAGATACCCTGAGTTCCTTTATAATACTATTTATAATGTTCTTTCTTTCATTCGTGCATGACTTTTCTTAAAGTATATCACTCTCCATATGAACAGTTACTTGCTTTGTTTTTTTTAAATTATTTTATCTATTAAGAAAAACGCTCACCCACTGTTCTTTAAAAGCAGATTAGGGCACACTAAGTACTTAATTAAATAATAAATCGCTAGCAGTGAGTACTTATCAAACAAACCGAGCCGACTCATGACATATTATCTCTACTTGACAACGATATAT
This sequence comes from Dreissena polymorpha, assembly GCF_020536995.1. Lineage (NCBI taxonomy): Eukaryota > Metazoa > Mollusca > Bivalvia > Myida > Dreissenidae > Dreissena > Dreissena polymorpha. The sequence goes on from NC_068364.1 coordinate 68,505,437, forward strand.
TTCTTACAATTGAATGAATAAATTAATCCAAAGTTATTTGAAAATAATAAATTAACTGCTTATCAAACGAATACATTATTTAAAAGCGCATTGAGTTTTTATTCACGACATTGTTTTTTCAACAAGCGGTTATAAAACACAAAATATAACGACAGGTTTATACAGATGTTCTTTAACCGTTTAGCGTGACATGGAGTTATGTGCACCTTGCTCCCGAAAATAATTTCCAGTTTATTAATAATTCAATGAAATCATTCAACATCTTGAAAATCATATACTTCGCATTTATAAGCGGGTATAGACGAACTTCCTGAAGATGCCATGTTGGAATGACAAATATCACACGATATTAAATGTTCCAAAGAAATGGAACCAACAGATAAATACATGCTGGTTTGTTTGACGCTTGTTTCTCCTACTTGTTGCACTTCTCGTAATGATCATCAAATACACGTTTCCTTTGAGGCAATGTACACGACACAGAGACACGATGCTTTAGTTTTGCAAGATTTAAAAAAACTTAGTCGTTATACATTTATTAAAATAAGTAAATTGATTGTGCTTATACATATCATACATTGATATTGATATTATTGCCAACATGATTTAGTAATGAAAGCCCACAACAGGCAAATACTTTGAAGCCCCCCCCCCCCCTAAAAAAGAACGAGAACGAAACCGCCAGCAGTTTCATTTTCATGATGTCCGGATTTGTAGACAGATTTTTTGTTTCTTCTTGACATCGATAAACAAAAACTCAGTTCAATTTCCAAATCATTACAATCAGATGGTTACAGCAAACACTCTGAGTTATTCTGACAAGGAGCATATTAAGGAATTCTTTTGTAAATATACATCTGACAATACTTTGCCATTGCCAGGTAGATTGCCTAATTTGGTGTTCTTCCATTACCATCTTATAAATGCATGGCTGATATCCATAGTCTGTACCAGAAAACAGCCACATAATCAGGATTAAGGAATGTTAGCTTATCAACTTTATATCGCATATGGAATGAATCATGTCAACATATTGTATTGTCAAAACCAATGACGGATCATGCAAACAGTGCCAACAGTTCAGTAACAAACAGCTTTGCAGCGGTTCCATGGATGAAGAGGAAAAGTCTGTGCTGTTGGCTGCATATAATGAGCATGTGTCCCTTGCTAAACTTGAAAGGGATTTTCACCGTCAACAATGCATAGACTCTAAGCATGTCTGTTTTGAAACCACCACATTTGAAGGTGTATGTTTGTTTGAAAATTGTGTTATTATTGTTGTATACATTGTAATCACATTTCCTACTAAAATGAAAAACATGATGCACATAATAACAATTCTGTCGGGATGTAGATTATCAAAACAGAAGCAATACATTAATAAAAAAATAAATGTAACTTACAAGTAGTGAACCTGTTTATTTATGAGGCAGCTATATGCTTATTGTTTGTATTAAGACAATGCATACGTGTTTCATATTGAAAATTGCTTTAACATAAATATCATTATATTTCAGGCGCTCTTGCATGCTCGACACACATGAAGAACCATTATTCATGGGATTATTCACAGCAGGTCCATTATTCACACCACAGTCAAGAGGTTCAATAACTAAAATTGAGTGAGAAAAAGCGTCATAAATGTAATTAAATGTCACATAAGTTTTTTAATGCAATTGAAAAGCTTTTAATATAAATGAAATTCTAAACGAAACACCGAAATACACTTAATTATTCTGATTTATTGCATTATATTATTGTATATTACTTTGAAGTTGAGTGAAATATATTTATCTTTTCAATCTTGACAATTGTTTTAAAAACTTTATATCTTTTGTTGGACAACTCTACTTCAAGACAAGGAAAAATGCAAATTCTTTGGTGTTTGCTGTGAAGGTACAGGTATGTGTGTTAATTAATTTATATCAGTTACTGCTAATAATTGTGTGTTTAGATACAATCTGAAAAGCAAATTGAGTTTAAGCTTGTTGTATGTGTCATCTCTTATTTCACATAAATGGTAAACGTCTGTTTTTGTGTATGTACCTTTAAAACAGAATCATGTTCAATATTGTTCTTAATATACAAAATGAATTTGGTGTCATTATTCAAGGTGAAACATGAAATACCTTTTTATGTACCAAATCACAGTTATAATCAGTTTGCTCTTATTATCTGTTTTTTTGTTCTTTTGCAGGAAAACAGGTGTTTTACTTGACGATTGAGGGTGAATCACACAGGAAAGGCGCAAACACTGCTGTTAGCTATGTGCACCACTACCTTTACCACTATGGCCTAGGAGAGGAAGAGGCAGTTTTCCCATTCGACAACTGTGCTGGACAAAAAAAGAACAACCGTGTACTTTGGTATGCATCGTGGAGAGTTCTTGTTAGTAAGGAAATTATGCATTCAATGTTATTGCATGAAAACTTGGTTCAATGTGTTGCATTCTAAAGGAAAAAATGTGGACACAACATTAAACCACTCCCTATTAACATATAATTACGTAATAATAGATTTTATTTAATAATACTTGTGTTGTTAAGATACAATCTGAAAGGCACATTGAGTGTTTGCCTGTTCTAAGTGTCATTCCTAATTACACATAAATAGTAAAGACTGTTTTAGTGTATGTACCATTTAAAAAGAATCAGTTCCCATAATGTTCTTAAATATACAAAAATGACTTTGGTTTCATTATTTTAGGTGAAACATGAAATACACATTTCTGTATCAAATCACACTTCTAGTCAGTTTGCTCTTATTTTCAGTTATTGTTCTTTTGCAGGAAAACAGGTGTTATACTGGGCGAATGAGGGAGAATCACCCGGGAAAGGCGCAAACACTGGTGTTAGCTATGTGCACCACTACCTTCACCACTATGACCTAGGGGAGGAAGATGCAGTTTTTCCTTCCGACAACTGTGCTGGACAAAATAAGAACAACTGTGTACTTTGGTATGCATTGATGAGGGTAACTTTTGGTAAGAACTTTACATTATGCATCCAATGTTATTGCATGAAAACTTTGTTCTATTTTTGCATCTTAAAGGAAAACATTTTGGACTAACAATTAGAATCACTCACTATTTACATATAATAATATAAAAATATATTTAATATTAATGGAATCTTTGATATTAAAAATGTTTGGGAAAACCTTTTGCTTGGTTAAAACATAAAAAGGGGTTAACAAAGACATTAAATTTGTGTTTACGTTTTATTTGTTTGTTTACATATTGTGAAAATGATATGTTAATATTCTTTCCGTTTTAATTAGGGCTGAACACTCGAAAGAGATACTCGATGATGCTGACTGGCCGCAACAAGTTCGAGGCTGATTGGCATTTCGGATTGCGGAAGTCAAAGTGGAGGTATATTAATCACAAGATATTGAGTTGCCAACTGATAATGTTAGTATTCATATTGCAATGAGCATTGGCGCAATTATTACTTCCGGTATTCATTAAAAAAGTTTTTAATACAGGGACATTTTCCATATTAATGAAGTTACCTTTTGCCCTTCATATTGTTAACTGTTCTAAATTGTGAAACAATAGTTGAAAAAATGAAATGCGAGCGTTTACAACTGTGACAAATTGAGTTGGAAAATTCTTTAAATTGTGAACATTTGAGTCACAAACTTTTCGAATTTGTGACAAACGTCAATTCTCTAAGAAGTTAATAAAGCCCTGCAATATTTAACCGATGTTCATGCCTCACACTTTTCCAGACTTTGCGATGAAGAGACTATCGGGGCTGTTGCTGAGACTGTGTCCACCTCCTCAAGGTCTGGACATAATGTGCCGCACATGGTTGGTGAATTGGAGAAGCCTGTGCACTTCTGAGAGTGGACATTTTTTCTTGCGCATTTGTGCATGCCCTTGAAGAACATTTTAAAGTACCAACATTTCCTCATTGATGCTGGTAAACCAGGCTGGGTATTTTATAAAAACAAATGAATAATCTACAGTTAAAACTCACTGTTTGTTAAAGAGTGCTTGCATCTTACCATCAATGTCTAACCAGTCTTGCCCAGCCCGAATTATGTGGTCTGGACTCAGTATCGCCCGACAAGGGTATTAACATAAGGAAATATGGCAAGTTGTTTTATATTAGACCTCAAAAGACAAGCTACCTATCCTAAGCCGAAGTAAAAACAAATGTATGGTCCTGTTTGACAAATAGCCTTAGATTATTTGTGTTGTTTACCAAGTTATATGTTATTGTTTACCATATAAACTGTTCATTGGTGAACATTTCAGCAACAAGAACTATTGTGAAAATCTCAATATTAAAATTGCTTGTGGCATGGTATTTTCTAAATTGAAATTTATTTTGTGATGCTATAAATGTAAAATATTATGTCTTGAAACATGTTTTATAAAGTTTGTCAAAACATTCAGTCATATAAATAAACCACTGTTCATGTGTGTTCATTTATGATGACAGGCGGTAATATATCAACTCTGTTGATGTAACTCATCATACTTATGATTTTGAATCCCTATTACATGTAAAGTAAGAATATTGGTTGCCATGGAATCATTAGTTGGCATTTACTTCTTTGTTGATTGAATCAATTCGATTTATAGGAAAATGTCATTATGTTAATTTTACATGATTTATTGAAGGCACATTTTAATGTCTTAAAAATAATACATGTTCATCTTTACTTGTTCTGAATTAGAAGTAAATGTTGTTATTATCAGTGTTTTATTTATGGAGGCTTTTCTATGTGGGTTTCGTAAACAAATTGTATTGTCAAAAATGTTTTTCTCTTTCATGTTTGATATGTATGGGAAACGATTTACTAATAAAAGTAGGTGTTTATGCTGTTCAAAACAGTAAAAATCGATATTTTCTCAGTTGACATGGTTACCATCGTAACCATCTGCACAAAGTCTGTACATTAAAGTTTTTACCAGCATATATGTATGGCTCTGTTTTTGCGAAGGCTTTACTGGATTAAAATCAATACACTGTAAAATATGTGGATCTTTACTATAAAAAGGACTTGTTGCACCATGACTCAACCTATTTTCCTGATATTAATAATAATAATAATAATAATGTATTGTTTGTAAATTTGTTACCATAGTAACCACTGTATTTAAATGATTTTTTTTTGTGTTCACATAAAATAAGAAAAACATGGTTAGTCAAACTAATGCATTGAATCTATGTGTGAATGCTATACGGTAACTGCATGAATACTGTTTTTACAAAAATGTTTGTTGTCAATGTCAATTGATATAGAAAACCATTATTTAGATATGAGGTCATGTAAGGGTGCATGTGTGCAAAACTCAATATTTCAAAAACTACTAAAGATACAAAATAAACACTTTGAATTTGACTTATACTTGCATTCATCTTTAAAAAAATGACAAACAAAGAAAAGGTGATTTTTTCTCGTTTGTACTGATTTCTGAAGATTTATTTATTGATATATTTATGACAAAACATATTATGAAGTAAGCATTTTACATTCATATAAGTTATGGCATTGTACCGATTCATTCGCAAAAATACAAGGAACGAGTGGTTTAAGTAAACACTTACATATTGGAAACGTTATCGGAACACGCAATATTTACATAGTACAATTGATGTATCAATAAACCAGCACTAATGACATTTACAAGAGTACATAAAGCACTGATCAAATACACAACATATATTTGGCTCTATTTTAGATAACTATTTTAAGTGGAAAGTTAAACAATATTGTTCCGCTGAGCTGTTTACACAGTCGACTTCAATTTAAATTATTGTTCCTTTAAGTATTATCGTCATGTGGGAGAATATAAATATTCAGTACATAAGGGTTGTTGTAGTTACATTTATGACTCAATCTTGATATAACTTTGTCAGACTGCGTTTCTCTAGAATATCCACGCCAAGTTAATTTTATGAGTTATGTGCACCCCAAAAATAGGTCCGGGATCAAGATTGAGCATATTCATTTTGTGTTCAAGGATATTTGATAAATTTGATGTTAGTCATTTATCACATTCAATTAATTATGTGATTTTAAGTACATCTTCATCAGGTTTTGTCATTTTTGGCAGGTTGTGACGGTCTTAGGTTTAGTCTGGAGCTGGTTTTACATTTTCGGTCAGTTTTCACTCGAGCATGCATTGCCATAAACTACTTTAAAAGAAAGGAAAAGGTAACCATTGTAAACGGTATGAAATGCATGTAAATCTGATCAGAAGTAGGCCAAATTTAATAAAACCAGAAAGGACAGGTGTCTACGATAGTGTCCGTAGTTCGTATATATATATATATATATATATAGATATATATATATATATATATATATATATATATATATATATATATATATATATATATATATATATATATATATATATATATGCTCAGTGAAAAAGTGGTTAAATGCACGTGCGTAAAATTCCAGATTAGCCTGTGCAGTCCTTCACGTCACGGAGAGGACATGATTTCCAATAATCCTACTTTGCATAAATATAGTGTTTTTTGGTAACGATACCGTTCAGTGGTTGCACATTGATTTTTATATGTTTTGGCTCTTGTTTGTTCTCAACACTTAAATCACAGATCTTAAAGTATAGAACATGGGTTTAACCATTGATAAAACTATACTGATTTGCAATTTTGGAAGTTATTTGACAGTTTTATGGCGTGCAAATGCCATATATGTTGGGTAACATACATATTAAGATCGATTATGAATAAGAAGAGCATGTGTTTATCTTATTTGTCTTAGACATTCGACAAATTGTGAAATCATCTTAAAATTCACCACGTGCTCTTCAAGATCCTAATATAAAGATGTCATTATTATTGGCAGGTTGTTGATATCCTTGATAAGGATGTAATAACATCATATGTAAAAGAAAGATTGTGTATGGTTTGTCTCGAATACAAACCATAGACTATTATCATCTTAAAACATGCACAACAACTCATGTACTTCTTTACGTAACTTTAACCATCCATTAACATCGACGTTTGTCATTTAACAATCAAACCTAATAATATGCATGTATTGTAAAAGTATTCTTCCCATTTATTGATAATGTTTATCTAAAAACATAACCGACTATTCTCTAAATTGTCCCACGGAATCGAGATGAAAGAAGTCTCATCATTTCATCATCTGCAAACTTTCGCAATGTCATGGCTTGAATATGGTTTACATTTTTTTATCACGAATAATCGTTTTTAAACAGAAATAAACCGATCAATTCTCTTAAGCAAATATTTAAATTAAAAAAAAACAGTGTATATGCGTCTATTCCAATAAAACTGTTTGTGTCAATAAATGTGTACAAACGATTTTATGTTGTGGTCATTTAAAAAAATGAACGTGTCATCGGGTAATAATGAATATGTAGAGAATACTAGGTTAGCGTTGAATACAGAGAAGGTTATGTTGCGAGGCTTAGAACGCCGGGAGCGCGAAACTTTAGTTGCAATAAATCAGCTTTATAACCCAATGAGTTGCTGATAGTTGCAATGCGCTCTCTCTTGGCCATGGGTGCAAAATGTTATCAACAATACAAGGGTTAAGGAACACTGAAACTGCAAAAACTTATACAACTTTACCTATCTAAACCACAAACTCATCCAACTGGTACCATTAAAGCAAGAAATAATTGATTTTATTGACTTAGATTTTGTTTTGTACGCTGTATCTGCCATATTGGAAAATTTACCCAATATTGGTTAGGTCGCAGTACACCAATATTTTGCACGTCGGGTTATGTGCTCCAGCATATAAAGTCGATAACGATGTGGTATTCAATACAGAATACACTGTTTCAAATTTAAACATTAACATGTCAGCGAGAAAAGTTTGTTGAAACATCGTCGTGTTTTTATAGGGTGCATGCAAAGGATGACATCCGTAGGTTGCCATTCAGGTAAATTTAACATGTTTATGAAGTTTATTAATTATTTTCCTCAATTTGTCTCGAAAGACGTCTGTTCAGTGAAGCGCACGGATTCGCCGCGCTGAACTGCACCCATGTTTATGAAGGGGTGCATATGGACTGCCAGAGCCGCCATAGCAAAAATTATCAAAGGGAGATAAACTATCTGGGAGTCCGTTTATATGGACTACATAAACTTCTCTGTATTCAACGCTAATCCTAGTATTCTATTTATCCCATTTGATTTTTTTCAACGTGACATTTAACATAAAGAGATCTAATAACTTTAACAATAATTTTAGTTTAGTCTTAAAAGCGCTTAAAATCTAACAAATGTAACCAGGCGTAGTGATATACATGTATTTGTTATGGTACGCAAAATAGTCTTTTAAAAATTCACACACAAACCGTAAAACAAGTTAAAATATCACCATATGCCCCGATTCAATTTGACGCAGTATGCGAATTGTAACACATTACGACCGCGAAAAGAAGATTTTACTTTATTATAATTCATTTCATTTTCGAAAGAAAATGATCAAAATCCAATATGGCGGCGATTTCTCCTGACAAAATTATGTCGATGTCAACATACATGTACACCATCGACGACCTAGTTCTGGCTACCATAACTTTAAATGTCGCTTTTATGATTTTTGACTGGCGCGACTTTGTACAGGTCTGTCAATTCTATATAAACTGTACGCCGAAGTTTCTTAAGCTATCGACGACCTTGACAATTTTGACGAGTAAACAGACAATTGCAGCGACTAACACTTTATTTGACGTAATATACAGGGCAATACGTTTTCCGACTTCGGACGACGAATTTAAGGACGCGCAGAACGTGTATTTTTATATATAATGTTATGGGTATGCCGTGTGTGATCCGATGCATCAATGGCGCCCATGTTAAAATCATTTCCCCGATAACAGGGAACGACTAAAATACAAACAAAAACCAAAACACGTCAGAACTAGTATCTTACCTTTAATTATCCTTTAAAATCCATCTAATAATCCATTTAACTTAATAATTGACGAGTTGGCATCTAGGGTCTTTAAGAATTATTTTAGCATAGTTAAATAAAGACCTTTATGCCATCCTATCACTATATTCAAATGAGTTTATGAACTCAATAAACTTTTCTTCGTCACACGCTACGTCATGTACTCTACATTACTGCTGTTCAAATGAACCGGAGCAGTTTATCTAAAAATAGCCATTGGTAAACTCGGAAGCATGTGCAGATTTCTGCATACAAACATAATTATGTTTAAACTTGCACAATGTTTTATTTATCTGTGGTAAATGCCCTCATTGTACAAGAAAATCATTTAATATATAAATACACAAAGAATGGAAAACATTCCAGTACACAACAGATAAATGAGTAGATAATACCCGTGTACAAAATGGGACGTTCCCAATTCCAGTGTGATGCTATTTTTACCATCTTATACTTTACACAGCTCTATGCCTAACGTCAATTAAATAGGAAAGTAAATGTCAGATCAATTTACAATATAAGGAGTAAACATGTTTTCCTGTTTTTGTGAGTTTAGTTTAATAATGTCAACACTTATTACATTATTCTGCACAAAATTGTAATAGTTAAACAATGTTTCTAACTTCATACGTAATATATTTTTCAGTTTTTATACATTCAAACCTTTGTGTCTTTTTTACATAGAAAATATATCAAATTATGTTCTTGTTAAATCTTGGTCAAAATAGTGAAACAATATATTTGTATGGTTAACTCAGTGAATGGCATGCTAGAAATTTAAGTCATGGCAAACAGGCAATTGTGATGATTTGCACATCCGATTAACAATTTTTATTTTCATTCTGAATAATATCACTAATAAAACATGAGCTTTTTGATATTGATAATGATTAGTACGAGCTATGAATATTTTTTCAATAATAAAAACACGTAGAAAATATACGTTTGAAAATTTCTTACTTTTGATTACGTGATCGACATATACATTCTAAACAGTTCTACACAATATAACTGTACATCGAATACATACTATCAAAATGCTTTTGGTATTTCAACGACTTGAAAACGCACTTGCTTTTGATTATATGTATTACTACTGCGATTAATCTGTAAGAACAACATAACGATGGTGTCCCCTAAGTACAGTTTAAACAAGTATCTGGTAAACTCTCTTAACACATTACTTTGTTGAATTCACTTTTATTTATTTTTCTCTCACGTTCAAAAACCCTGCCAATGTGCTTGGTTGTTTCTTTAAGACGCTCAAATCTCTGGCTGGACGATAACAGCGGGTTCGGTTACTGGAACAAATGGTGCCATTATCAGTGGATCAGTCACCGCCGCGATTCCAGAAAAGACGGCTTCCGGGGTCACGCTTTTCACCGCAACCGCAACGGGAGCCGCAGCGAGCGGTTCTCCATACACCATAACCGCCGGTAATACCGGTACTGTGATGGAGATCAGTGCAGCCGGTGTAGTCAAATTGGCGGCCGGCAAGAGCCTCGACTATGCCCATATATACCTTAACGATAACGTAAATTAGAATTTACGAATTGTTTGTAGATAACGCTGCTTTTTAATAAACATACACTTAATTATACGATTGCGCAACAACAAAATATTTACCAATGCACGTTGTTAAAACGTAGGACTTCACTACATTTTTATGTAATAATGTTTGACTTGTAACGTAGTTGCTATACTGTAAGCTCCATGCGTGGCAGTGCCAGGATAATTCGTATATTGATTGATTTATAGTAAACAAAGCTTTATAAACGTAGTAAACAGTATATTGTTTAAAAAATATTATTCAGTCTAAAACTTGTTTTTTTTTGTATTTAGGTTAACAAATTGAAACTCGTATATGTATGAACACAGATTGTCTTTCTATTCACGACAACGACCGATTTAGCGTTAAATTTCCCGGGTACGATTAAGTATATTTACCGTAGCCGGGGTACATGTAAGTATACTTAAGAGTACCCGGGGTACATGTAAGTAGTACCCGAGCCGACAATGACCAATCGAGCATTATTAACTGCTGAACTCGATACGCGTTTTTGCTTTTATCTTTAAAAGTAATGGATGGATAAGAGAAGACATTAAGGAGAATCGCACTGCATAAGAATCTTCAAATGCTTATATCCCATAACCCAAATTTTGTATACTTCCCTCAATCTTCACGGTTTAAATAAGTCACTTCAGAAGCTATTAATGTACTAAATTTAAGCTTTAAGTGTTTATGTTGCTGTTTTTAGTATTATTCTGCATCATAGTTGTCCAGAATGGTGTTGTGGGGAAGTTGAGTCACTGTAATATGTTTTTTTTTCAGCCGGAAACACAAACACCGATTATGCGATCTCTTCTACCTCCGGCGTGCTCAAGGTAGCAACTGGAAAGACGCTGGCTCAGACAACCACCGCGAAATACACGGTGGTGATGGGGGCGAAGGAATCCGGAGCAGCCGCTGGCGATGGATCTGCCACAGTCTCGATCACCGTGGGCACGTGTGGATGCTCTGCATTGGCGGCGACACTGGGGCTCACTTTGGTTGCGATGGTCGTTGCCGTTTCCGCTTAAGGTGGCGCTTGGGGGGGGGTTAGAACGCTGACAGACGTTGAATGTTGTGATGTTGACATTTACGAACACTATACAAAGATATGGGTCACACATGCGTTTTTTTCTTACGTATAAGAACGTTATATTATTATTATTATCAGGTGTGTAGACCGCCTTGTAAAGCAATTAGTTTAAAATCAAAATAAAGAACATGTGTACGTTTATAGGTCATACACTGTAATAGTTTATAGTTTTAAGGAACTTGAAACGGGCAATATCTTTGGCTTTGTCGAGTTGTTATTCCCCTCGAAATGTACTGCTATGTTGTTGTTTTTCTATATCCCCATGCATTTTTATTTATATGTTGCATCATTAACACCTGTGATACGTTTATTCGGTAAGGGGTGCCAGTATGAATGTCTTCTTGGATGTGACCTTTGAAAGCCTCTTACTGTCTAAACTTTGACTTTCGGCATGCGCTTGGTGTGGAGTTGATGTGCTATTGAAAATAAAACTTTGTATTGAAGTTACGAATTTTATTACTCTCTTTATGTCACCTTTAAAAATCGCCTTCGAATCTCATATTATTGTCGTAGTCGAAATAAGGGAATTGTTTGGAAACACATTTGTGCATAGTTTTCTTCGTAGTAAATCATGACGAAAACAGTATCAACAGTTAAAAGTAGCGTCAATTAGCATGGTTGTATCTTTTATAGGCTATATTGACCCCATCTTCTACGCAATTCACAGATATTCAAGAAAGAAATACAAACTTAATTGTTCATATATGGTCATGCTATGAATTTCTTTCATGGGTATCGTTTACGGTTTAGCGGTGCATTATATTAACACAAATATGTGTTCTTTCTTGGCTAATCATCAATCGCAATCGTACCAATTATAAAATGGTTGTAACGCTTTTCATCGAAGATGTAGCAACAACGTGTTTAAGGTCATTGTGTTTTAACTGCTTTACATATTCAAATACCTTCATGGTGTAGTGATAGTGAGTTGGCTTTTGATTCTAGAAACCCGCTTAATTTGAATATGAGAGAATATAGGGTGATATATAGTTAACCCTACATCTCAGCAAATTATTTCAATTATGTACAGTTTGCAAAAATACATGGGGGATATATAATATTAACAACTCGTACCTCGAAAGACTGTAATTAAAAGGGGTCTATAGGGCATATGTTCACGACGAACAACAAACGATAAAAAACAAATATCAGGAAAAAACTAATCACCAGAAGAACATTCAGATTATCATATTATGAATTAAGATCCTAAAACACTATCGCGCAGACTTATGGGAATTAATTGTTTTGGTCGTGTATATTTCAACCTTGAAATATACTCCATTTATTTTGAAAAAAAATGTTTGTTAATGTATGTCAACTGGTAGTGTGTGACATTATTAAAGGAGACAAAATGTATTACAGTAAATGCAAACTATTTATCTTTCGTTCATAACTAAGGAGCTGTTATATGTTATATGGAATTCTGTAAACTATATTGATTGTTTCGTTTCATTAAGAAGTAAATTCGTGTATCACAGTGTATTTTGGTGGAGTAATATCCAATTTACTTCGTGATGTACTATTACTTATACCTGTATTGAGTGCAGCTTTCTTCGTAATGATCGGTGAAAGACCATTGAAATAAAGACAACATTCATAGCAACCTATCCTCTAATAACATCACTTCCGTTAAGAACTACGGTAGTACGGATATGGTTGAACATTATTATAGAGTTAATTGTTCACTTTGCGGATAATCGCGCATGAAAATAAATACTTTATTTCAGATATTCATAATACTTAATGTTTTCAGACACGACGGCGTATACGGATTAAAGAAATGTATTGTAATAAATCAAAATGGCAATATGATTTACGTAGGTTACTTGCAAATACTAGTAAACAAATACGTGCACTTTGATTTCAGAGCCAATGTAAAGGTCTTAGCATGACACGGACGTTGGTTGAAAAGACAACCTGGCTATGACAATACTGCGGGTTGTCTCTGAAAACAGCCGAGCTTAAAAATTACAAACCAATATAAAATTTGTTTCTGACATGGTTTGTGATTGTTTATTCCATTTCTTTTGATCTATTTTTAACATGTTCTTTAAACAAGTATTGCCTGAAAAATTTCCTCAAAAGTACACAGCTGATTTTTAAAATTCTATTTCATTATTTATAATCACATCATCTCACCTTATAGTCTGGGAACCGCAAGATGGTTTTCATTCGAATCTGGCAGCAACAGCCGAGTTTCTTTGTGTTTTGAATTATTTTCCTCTTGCCGCCGGCGTATGTATGTTCGGGATCATTCTTAGATACATGTTCATGCACACAATACATGCATTAATAAAATCAAGGATTCTGCTTATGAAATATATCAAAAACAGGTCATCAATGTGAATTCTGTCCACGTTTTACAGTGAAATTTGAAGAAAAATACTGATATTAGAAGAAACACACTATATACAGTGAATGAGCAAAATACAAACTTCAGCATTTCATGAACTAATAAGACGACATCCTATTTCTTCTTTAATAGCCTGTTGTAGATTTTTTTTCACATGTCTTGTTTATAGAACATCCCATACCACAACTATCACATGGGGGAAAGGCCCCTATCTGAGACATTTTCCAGGCACTAGTTGCATGAGCATGCCCCAAAACACATTGAAAATTCGACACTCATCAGCACAAAGACCACGAAGAAATTTCCCAACATCTTTTCTTTCATTGACATACATTCTGTGGGTGATGGCAAATGAGGCTTGTCGGGGGAAAAGTCTCCATATCCGAACTTTTCAAACAAATAATGAATAACTTGTCAAACCTACTGTTACTCGTCAAAAACAGTTGTATTATTAATTATGCCATGAAGCTAGATAGAATGTAGCCCAATGGTTTGACAACCATAAGAGAAGTTGACTTTTAATGTGACGTCATGCATGAATAACATGTGAAAAATAATATCTAGAAAAAGGATGATTTTCAGTGTGACACAGATGCTTTTAAAAGGGACACGGAGATACCGTTTAAACAATAACGTTAAGCTTAATTCATTTTGTTTAAACATTAAAAAATATATGTAAACGTGAGACCCTTAACTGATGGATAGACTTTACAAAATATGATTATGGATAAAACCGATAATTATGTATCACATGCTATACTTTGTTTCCCATATAATATAACCATCACAAATAGTTTTCATTCGACTTACCAATAACATTCCAATTTCCATTACATTATTACCACATCAAATGACATCATGGAATGTAAACAATTCACTGCACAGCAATTGATATGGCAAGAATGCTTACAATGCCATGCCCGCATGGGTAATACTAAATAGACACAATACTGGTAGTTACATAACAACTGTCCTTGCACTTTCTCTTCCACCCAAGCAATCATGCTTAGAAAGATGTTATCCAAATAATTAATAATACCAGAAAAATATCATTTTCAATTATAATAAAATGTCTTTTCATTATTTTGTCAAAAAATGTGTTATATGACAACCATACCGGCTGAGCTTCCTTTCTTTCCTTCCTATTAGGACCGTAGTGGCATTCTCTTACTTCTGTTCCCAATAGCACGGACAGACATCCATCAAATGGTATTGGCATGAAACCACGATTTTCGTAGAATCGAAACACAATGCCATCCGTCGTGCTTAATTCTACAATCATGGCATCAATTAAGCTACAAGCATTCAATATGTTCAGTATTACTTTACATTTATATCAACATAAAACACATAAACAATCATTTAAGTTTCTAGTATATAGTCTATAAATGTAAGCTTGAAACTTGAAACTTGAGCATTTGATTGAACGCCTATTTCTACGCATAAAACATATTCAATGGCGTTGTACAATAAAAAAAAATATAAACACAAATTAAAAACATACACAGGAACATCACTTATTACCTAAAAAATATGAAAAAAATCACCAAACAAGTATGTCTTAAGGTGTGTTTTGAAAGCTTTAGTATATCTTATTAAATTTATAAAAACAATAAGATTTTATATGAATTGCGCTTATACATGTTTTGCGTAATGCACTTGTTTTTTATTTCCAAAAAAAAATAATACCAAAATCAATATACAAATTGAAACTCATTTATGACTCATGCTCTATGAAAGAATTAATTGTTCACATTAAATGTAGTTTCTTCTGTACATGTAAATAAACACCATAGGCAAAAGAGTAGCATCGACACTGATATAATAAGCCTTGTCGGATACTTATTTTGCCTTTTTTCTCAACGCTGAGATTATAGTATCATAAACATGGATATAAAAAAACACAGTTAAATTGACCAGTAAAAGAAGATGTAGACTTTGCCATTTAAAGTGTTAAGTGTTGTGATATAAATGCAGGATTTAGTAACATTTCTTCACACCATAGCATATTACTTGTAAACATCTAAGAAACATTACCTGTTCATACATGTATATATATGGCAAACATTCATTTAGGAAATAACAACTACATAATCAGTCAAGCTTTCCATTGATTAAACTGGCTATGAACTTTCATAAAACATGAACAAAGTTGCAAAACAATGAACAGTGATAAATAATGCAAAATGTTTAAGCTGCTGCTTTAACCAAATATACATATATATCTTATATATATCTGCTTATCTTAAATAACAAATTTTAAATTTATGTATATATTAAATGACTGTAACTGTTACAAATATATATATATATATATAAATAAAAGTATAAACATTTAATATTCAAAATAAAATTAATGTAAGTATTGTATTGTTACCTGTTAAGATCTGTTTGTGAGCTGCTGATTGATAAGTACCCATTGACATTGTACAATTTTACATGTACATGTACAATGGATATCTTACAAACACCAGATATTTTTGACGTCAAACAATCCAACAAATGTCCTTCTCCTTTCCTTCCACTTGGTGTATTATACAATACATTTCAATACATTGCCTTTTAAACCAATTCAATGCTTTCACACGATTGTTTCAAATTTTAATATTTCCACAATAAGCTTAATTCAAATAAATAGTGTAAGTAAATTTCCATTCACATCTATTTAACTTTTAAAAAGCCAGTGTTAGTTTGTAGATTTCTCCATAACTTTTCCTGGGACCTTATTAAGAATCACAATATTATATTAAGAAGTCACACTGTTTCTTATTTCCTAAACATGTTGAGTGTCAAATTTAATGTGATAAATAGATTTATTGCACACTTCTTTTCATTTCCAAAAATAGCAATTGATGGTTAATTTGTGGCTTTCTCTTGAAGTTTTCACTCTTTGTTTTCTGTTTTTTTTTCTTTACTTCACAGGGGAAGTATGGAGACTTCTTGCCACCAGACATTTTATTTTACCTATATCATTACAATTTAAATACAAAAACTTATTTTAGATCATAACAGCAGTTTTGCAACTAATTATTAACTGGAGTCCTTTCATCATTCTGCTAATGGTGGCGCAATAGCAGAAACAACACATGCTCTTTAAACCCATTATGTCTTTCGCGTCTCTGTTCTTAAAGATCAATGGCACTGGCATCTTCATATAAATATTTGATGCAAATGTGCCAAAAATATACATATGTGCAGGGATCATATTTTTGTCGGTTTTGTTGGTCCTAGACCGATTGGGGTCATGAAAGACCGATTAAATATCCCAAACAGTCGGTCCGATTCTGTTTGCTCAAATTCCCATGTCATGAAATCGAATACACAGTGCACATGCAAACACACCCTTATGATATTCTTATTTTGATTAGGTGTGATTAACCATTTGCTGCAGTCTCTAAACCGGTAAGGACCGGTTTATTGCACGTCAGACCAAGACTCAAAACCTTGTGAACAGCGGTCCCGTCCGGACCTTATAAACTGAAAGCACGCGCTGTACCTAAACAAAACATGCCGATAATTTTAAGCAAAGGCAAATTGACAGGCACTACTTCAGTATGTTTTTTTGGTAAACGAACAGCTTAATTAAAAAAATGTTCACATTGTCAGTATAGTGAATCGATATGCATGACAATGTTCTGTGCGAGTGAATTTCATATAAACCTAGTCCAATTCTAAAGCATGATTACTATGTTCTAGTGCTTTACATGTGTTGGTCATGTCGATCTAATGTTTTAAATCTATAGCCAGTGGCTTAGGTTAACGATTCCGACAACGCTTATTTGCTTGTACATGTACCCCTTTTGGCTTTATCATCGTGAACTCACTTTTGAAGCGAGTCAACAGCATCTTGAAAACCGTAGAGAAAGTGTAAACAATAAGTTAGGTGCGGTATTTAACAGGCACAAAAATTCGATTCGAAATATCAAAACACCTGTAGACTGGGGTGACCCAAGTCTTGCAAAAATAAGGGCACCACATAACACACTATGCATCTGCGGAAGTGCAGGTCAACAGAACAGGAACTTAAAAATGCTGGAGGAGTGTAAACAATTAGCAAGGTGCAGCATTTAACAGGCACAAATCTTCGAATCCAGTGTTTGTTTTCACTTATAGGGGAATGGTTGCGGGGCCCGTCCAAAGGTGAAAAAATGCGTCGTTTTATAGGAAAAGGGGAAAAATAAAAATTCAATTGTTTATATGTAATGATATTTATTATATTAATACACATGTTTGTATGAATATAATATTCACAGCTGAATGTCTTTGTCCTTTTTCTTAAAATTAAAATATATATCAAAGAGATTTTCAAAAGTAGTTTCAGACAGTTCAGCCTTCATGCACAGTCTCAGTTTTCTTAGCCATTTTGAGTCTAATTGGGATCTTTTAAATCGATTAAATGGCAAATTTGAGTATTTTTTTTATCAAAACACTGGAATCGCACTGTTAAAATACCTGTAGACTTCGATGAACCACGTCTTGACAAAAATTTATTTCGCACGTTTTGATTTCTTCCTCTCTGATGTAATTGTCGGCGTCAATAAAAGAGGGATTTAATTTTTTTTAATACCGCCATTTTTACAACAGACTAAGTTATCTCCATTCGTGGGCGGATTTAACACCGCACTACTTTTGAGAATACTCTTTGGATGATAAATCTATTTGGAAAACAACGTAACCGTATTTCAATAGATAAACATTTAAATCCGTTGCTTAGCGGGAGCTGATATTGTGTTACCTCTCTTATAAATTTCGTAGCGTATTAAGTCGAGATATAGAGTTAATATAACTCCGAAATAAATGCTTATAATTGTCTTGCTGATATGGCTGGACAATGAGCGGCACTTTTTTATATTAGTAATAAAGGATATAAAACGGCGAAACCGGTCTCGGCAAGAACGTCGCCATCTTGACTACCAAGAGTTTAACCCCCTATGGGGGCAGTCTACAGTTTATGTTGAAAATCCCCAGGCCGACAACCACTGGTCTGCAAAACACCCTCAAAACAAGGCCTTCAGTCCCAACCTGAAATAGATTCAGACAATATTCAGTGCAGCTCATCAACAGCTTGCAAATAAAGCACAACACAATTCAGAAAAAGCACTTTAAACTGGTATCTGGGGTAAAATAGACCTTTTCGGAGGTCTCGGAACTTGTCCTTAAAAACCCCATTTTCAGATAAACCCGGCAATCACATTTATCTTTCCGGGTAAGAATACGCATACAGTGGACAACATGCTTTGCTCTATCACAGCAAATGCTTTCAAACTGAGCCAAACAAAATGGGTTATTACCATTTAACTTTTTTGCACTGCTAACTTATTTTAACCCACCGTTGAAATCTGTCAAATGCCGGCTGCTTTAAGCCGGAAGTACATTTGTTTAAATCTCACTGAGCATGTTGTTGACTAAAATTCAGGTAACTTAGTTTCGAATGACTGAAAACATGTGAAATTACTAGAATATTGACCATTTATACTTACATTTAAGCTCCTGGAGTCTTACATTTAAGCTCCTGGAGTCAAAAAACAATTTTGTTTAGGTCATACACCTTAGATTATGTTCAGAGGCATGTTGGTCCACGGTCGCCAAAATCATTTTGGCCAATCAGAACACTGATCTTAAATCAGGGGAGAGTATAGGGTTATAGTAAGTGGTGGTGATCTCCCTTTTTGATTTGAACTTGTTTTTATCCTACAGCTAAATGATTTTATAGAACAAATACGACTCATAAAGAAAAGATAAGGTTTTCTCCACGGTTATTTTTAGATAAGGTTTTCTCCAAGGTTAAATTTAGAACATATACATAGGGACTACTTTTTGGCCTTTCACCCCTGATTGCGTCATTCAGGTCATTGGGTACTCGCCCCTGATTGCGTCATTCAGGTCATTTGGTACGCAGTCGTTTATCCAGTTAACGAGTGTGTGTTTTTACGATGGATTATCTAGAGGATAATACACGGCTGAGATAGGCCGAGCAGTGATAATCGGCCCGCAGGGGGCATAACCCTGGTTTGCGACCTGGGGCTGATTATCACTGCCCGGACCGGCTCAGCCGTGTATTAACGTCTATAATATATATCTTACTTTTATACTAAATTATAGACGGGCACAGGTTTTGAGCCATACTATAATACTATTTTGGTTCTTCACTAACATTTATGATAAACCAGCTTTCCGTACTTTTATTTTCATTCAATTGATTACGCAATTTATGACGTTTCTCGTGTGACGTAATTTAAATGACAAAACTAGCTAGACGCTTTGAATTTAAGGACAACATAAATTCGGACTTGGAGGGTTTTTTATTTAAAAATTAAATATTTGTTAAGCATCGAACGATTATTGTGTGTGTTTACGATGGATTATAATCATATTATGAATGTGAATAACAGTGTTGGGATATACAACTGGAATGAAACTGGTGAGACTCCATTTTCGATTTCGTTAAAATGTCGAATGTACTCGAATAACGCGATTTTTTGTTGAACAATAGATGGATTAATTTAAAAAAGTGTCAGTGAATTGTTCTTTAACTTTATGAAGGAAATCGATATTGAAATAAAACGGTAATTTCTTTGATGAATAAGTCGTTCCTTTGTCAGTCGATCAAATAATGTCTATCCACAAAGAATTGCCTGCTTACAATTGCATCCAGTGCTTCAAAATGGAAAAAGATGAATGGCAATAAAGAAATGTGTTCAGAATTTTAACTCGTCATGGAAGCAAATTTAACTTTACGAAAATAAACATGGTTTTTACACAACTTGGGTGATTAGAACCAGTAGATGTTTTACTTTGTATGTCAGTAAGTTAAAAGTGTGTAAAAAGATGAGTTGTTTATAGACTAAAATTGACAATATCGGCGGGGATAACTGCTGAATCATGCTTCATGCAGGTGTCTACACATTTTGTAAAATTCAAAATGGCTGCCATGTTTGTTTTTGGTATTTTACAGTGGTAAAACAAGAACTGTAGTTTGAACACAACCGTCTGTATTATACTTGAGTGTGTTACATTTGAAACGCTGATTAAAATTGAAACGAGGAGTATAGCGATATTTTGTCTCGTTTCTATTCTATTGCGTGGAATTCTTAAGGACTATTTTGAGTTCCGTAAAAGGGAAAAAAATAAATAATATTACTACGCAATGTTAGATTCAGTAAATTTAATGTTTTTTTTTTTGCTTTTATTTTATCAATTTTAGACTACTATTTTAATTGCATCAGGAATACTTAGTAAATTAAATAAAAAATATATTGTAGGATAAATAAAATACTACATTAGTGTGATTGTGTACTTAAATTTATCCCACTCGTCTCAGAAAGACTTACAAGGCTCGGCAAGCCTCGCCAAGACAATACAGTGAGGTCGTCAGTTCCGAATCACTAACGAAATTATCAATGTATACTTTAAAACAGCAACCGACAAAGATTTCGATGTTAGTGATTTTGAAAGATAATTTCTAAATATAGATGTGTGTTTATGTTTTTCCTCGATCGTACAGTTTCTCTATTTCCGGTTAATATTCTCCAATAGCGAATCACGTCACAGCAAGTGCATTTTCATTACAGGGGTCGTCTCAAAACAAACTTTAACTGTCAAAATCGTTTATTTACATGCATCTTTATTGAAATACCAGTAACATAACCTGATTGGTATGTATAAATCACAAAAATTGTAGTAACAATAACAATAAAGAAAACAAAAATACACAATAAAGACAACAAAAACAATCGGGCCCTTTCAAGAGAAAACACAGTGCAGTGCATGTACAGACGAGACAGGAGTTCCGGATCACTAATGAAACTAACGCCGTTTACAAATGCTAATTTATACCAATTTGCTAGTGTTATACCTCTTTGGAAGCTGATTTTATTCCGCTATCCTACATAAGTTTCACCAGAGGGGACTGGTTTGTGCTCCGTCTGTCAGACCGTCACACTTTTCTGGATCCTGCGATAACTTAGAAAAGTTCTTAATATTTTTTCACGAGACTTGAAACATGGATTGATGGTAATATAGACATCATGCACGTTATTTAATTTTGTTCCTATGTCAAAAATTATGGTTGCTATGGCAACATTTTTTTCTAATTCTGACAATGGTGGGATTTCTGACAATGGTGGAGCCGGTAGGGGACATGAATTGCTTGGCAATAGTCTTGTTATCGTTGTGTTATTGAATAAACTTAATATCCAGGTTTCGCATGTTCAGTGGTGTGGAAATCAAGATTTCATCTTGCACTGATTTGTAGGTTTTGTCATTCGACAGGCAAGCAGGATAGAGCGTTGACGTTGTTATTTGTTCATGCTCAGCTTGCTTAAAGGTTAATATTATGCTTTATGTGTTTCAGTGAGATTTATGAGAGCAGTCGGACGACTTAAGTTAGAAATGGTCATTGGTTCCGTACATTAACGAGTATACTGGTTATACTGCATTTTTCTCAGTTCTGTGTATAATGACACTTATTTGCAATTCATACTTTATGGCATTCTTTTTTTTTTTGGGGGGGGGGACCAGTGTAAAGTGTCTGTGTTCCAAGAAATAAACCCTGTTTGTCATGACACCTAAACAAACGTGTGTGTTTTTATTGTGTTTTTATTGTAAATAAGTTATGTTTGTCATTAGATGTAATGGAATATAAAACATAAAATCTTTCGTTTTCAAATATTTTACTCATATATTACCTGAGATCAATTCAAATAAACAAACAAAACAAACAACAAATAAAATAATATGACTAGACGGTCATAGCCTATAAGTATGTATACAATTGGTTAACAGATCTATATTAAAATATAGAACTGAAACAATGAAAAAAAAAACAATAAAACAAAATATACTATTCGAAATTTGCTAAGGATCACTTGTTATAGTATGTGTAATTTGAAGTTTACGCCTTGGTCGATTCAGCCAGCGTCACGCATCAATGATAATCAATACATAAAAATAAAATCAAAAACACATGCTAATATCAAAACATGAAAAATAACAATTGAAAATTAAAGTTATCCAAAATTGAAGATAATGTGTCAATAAAAAAGTGATCCTTAGCAAATTAGGAATAGTATATTTGCCACCTCAACAATAAGTATTCAATGAACTGCACATATTATTACTTTAGCAAAACAGTTTGGAGACATAGAACATAAAAGGCATTAATAAGCAATTCACATGGTAATACATCATGGCTTAAACATACTTTACCCAAAGTTAAATGTCACACACAACTGTACAATGACATCACACATTGCATTTGAATGACTGACAGAAATACTGCAATAAAATATGATTTTACACAACTGATAAATTTGATTTGCATAAATACATGTAAATGGAAAATGAGTGAATAAAAATAATGGGAATAAGATTTATTGAAACAAAGGGACACACATAAATGAAAGATGATTGAACACATATTAAGGAAAGATAAAAAACAAGAGGGCCATCGGCCCTTAGGCGCTCACCTGAGAAGAAATTTGCTCGCCCCTGAAAACCATGCTCTTCAGATTACCGGTGCCATTTTCAAAGTAAATCAATATATTATAGGAACATAAGTTGTCAGCTGGGGCCTATTTCTAGGGACTAATGGCATTTAAGCTGGAAGCCTGTTACATCACATCAATGAGTACTAGTGTACCAGAACAATTCAGGCACAGTCAAAAGAGAAATTATTTACTTGCTGATAAGCAGGTAGATGAATGGGATCATTGGAGAAATAAAAGTGCATTCCTGAAAAGCCATGCATTCATGATTGGAGGTCAAACACAATTCAAGTTATATACAGTTGTTTCTCTTCTAAGTAATTTTATGTGAAATCAATATTACGACTTAAATTGTTTGGAATACCGGGTATTTAATAAAGGGTTTTCAGTTGGTATACATGTAAATATGTTTGTTGCACTATATCCCCAACCAATCATCATCAGAAATGAACAAAATTTAATAATTTTTTTTGGCAATTTAACTGTATATCTTATCGGCAGAATTAATATTCAGATAACTGCATGGAGATCATAAATATCATAATATGCATAAATTTCATTCAACGTGTACATTGGTAATTTCTTAGTAGAGTGTAAACAAGGTTACACTATAAAGCCATTTAAAGCCATGTTTTTCAACAGACCGCAACCATAAAGGAACTCGGCCTAGTTCACAAGGTTTTTCTTTTGTTTGACCTAGTGACCTAGTTGTTTACCCAGCATGACCCAGTTTCAAACTCAGTCGAGGTATCATTGAGAAAAATATTCTGGCCAAGTTTCATGAAGATCGGACAAAAAATGTGGCCTCTAGAGTGTTCACAAGGCAAAATGTTGACGACGAACGACGCACGCATGACGGACGACAGACAAAAGGTGATCCCTAAAGCTCACCATGAGCACGTTGTGCTCAGGTGAGCTAAAAAGCCTTCATATATTGAAATCAGTATTGATCACACAGTCAATCACATTAATAAAGTAGTGGTTACTACATACCCTTAATTTTTACTGGTACAATATAACAGTGATACATAAATAAGTAACAGAATCAAAGAAAAGGCACATATTCTGAAGGATTTAAATATAAATAGAACAAGAGCTGTGTTTGGGAAACAAAATGCCTCCTATTGCGCTTTGAAGCCATATATTAAACCTTTGACCTCGATGGATGACCTTGACTTTTCACAACTCAAAATATGCAGCTTCACGAGATACACATGCATGCCAAATATGAAGTTGCTGTCTTCAATATTGCATAAGTTATGAGCAAGGTTAAATTTTTGGGACACATACAATGAAAGACAGACATAGGCCAAAAACAAAATTTATTGGATTCGGGGCATAAAAAGTAAATACTGTAATGGCATGACATGCAATATTGGAAACATGAAACTACCCAACATAGTATGACAAATACACAAAGCTAGCCACTATGTCTGTACAAATAACTTAAAAACATGAACAAAGCCAGTCAAATTAATATTTAGCCATTTTTAGATATATAACAATGACGATGGGTAAAGGTTTCTTGAGCAGAAAGCATGCACATATCTTTTTTTGGTATATTACAGTGTTAAGAGTATTTAGTATTGTTCCAAGTTGTATGCACTATTTCTTGTTGCAGATAAACACACATACATTAAACGTGACAACATTGCATGACAAATTTGAAAACATCAAACTAGCCAATATTTCATGACAAATACTTTGGAAACATGAAATTATAAATTATGTAATGACAAATATCGTGTATTGTTATCTCAGATTAGCATGTGCAACTGCAGTACACACAGGCTGATATGTGATGAATGTTTCAGTTTAAAAAATAGAGTCTTTAAACAGAAAAAAGAAAGAAAGGGTAATGGATTAAGCTTTTGTGGACAGCACAGGCTGATCCTAGATAACAATTTATGCAGACGCACCATACCCGGTTTTCTCATGAGATGGCCATTTAATGAGTTGTTCTATAAAGACCTGAAAGAAATGGCACTGTCTGGTACCAATGGTAGTGAACAATAAATAAATAACATTTATGTGTGAAACAAGAGCTGTACATGGACTATTTGGTTCCATGTAATGAGTTGTTCCATATAGACCTGAAAGAAATGGCACTTTCTGGTACCAATGGTAGTGAACAATAAATAAATAACATTTATGTGTTAAACAAGAGCTGTCCATGGACTATTTGGTTCCATGTCAACTTCAAAAGGGGACATCATCTGGCTAAAATACTGATCAGATTTATTTGAATTGGCATAGAATCTTACTGATGACCCTAAATATATTGGTTAAGTTTCATGTGAGCACCAAAATAATAAATAAATAAAAACAAACTTGTAAAAAGAGGCTCATACTAGTAATTCAGATACAATTTATCACAGTTACAGGGTTGGGCATATGACATAATATTATGAAAATGAAACAAACTGTATTTTATTAACACTAGTAGGCAAGCAAAAATCACCCATGCTTTTAATTTATGCCTTTGGTGTGGTTTCAATTGACATATCCATAGCTGAACCTTCGGGTGATTTTTCCAGAAACAAACACAGCTTGCTGAAGGTAGCCTTGATATCAGAGTGATTAATCACATAATTACAAGGTAACACAACACCACCCCCTTCTTCATTTGGGGCTGGCCATGGTGGAAAACTTGGCACTGGCTCCCCTGTTACCTCTGCTGTTATGGTTCCACCCTCGTTAATAATTAAAGAAAAGAAATTTGACAATATTTTAGGAACATGTCCTATTGGGAGGCCTTCTACATCTGATAATTTCAAATGGCGCTTTTCATCCGTAACTGTATCATGGACACTTATAGGAAATGTCTCCAACGCTGGCAACCATACTAAGCATGCATCTGGATCCTTTTTATTACTATAATCTCTGTCAACAATCAACTGTGTTGGTGGACTGGTGATACATGGTCTAATCATAAAAACATGGTAACCTTTTATCACAGAGTTCTTGAGTGTCATTTTGTTTGAGTCAAAAGTTGTAATGTTGGGGGTAGGGTGACAGTCTGTAGTCCCGTTCTCATGGATGCTTGTTCCACTGATCTTACCCGATGTTGAAGGCTTTTCGATGTCGGGCTGAAGATGAAAGAATTCTAACTAATGATTAAATGAAGATAACATACATACAAATGAACAAGAGCTGTCTCCATAGGAAGACATATGCCCCGAAAAACGCTTTTTCTAAACCTAAATGCATATTTTGAAACCTAAACGCGAACCTTAAGTTCAAGGTCAAAGGGTCAAAATGTGTGCGTATGGAAAAGCATTGTCCATATACACATGCATACCAAATATAAAGGTTACATCTGAAGCTACATAACAGTTATGAGCTTTTTTCGAAAACTAAACGCAAGTGCGACGGACAGACAGACGGACAGAAAGACAGACGGAAATGCGATCACTATATGCACACCTTTGGGGGCATAAACAATGCATGTAATAGTTACAACTAATTTATTTTTGTTACTATGTTCTTATGACACGTGTTTGATCCCCACTGTAGGAGCATTCTTACGAAAGACACCAAGTAAGTTTTAAAAGTTATTGAGATGGCTTAAAATGTCATCTAATGTGCGACTTTCACGTGGCATGTATAATACAAATATTCATCAACCATAATATTCAGACCTGATTAAATAAATTTCTATCTACAGGCAATCAGGACAAAAGAAAGGCTCGTCTTCTTCCAATGAGTATGATAAACACTCAGAATGAACCCAGCCATCACACTTGTCGCACTGAACCCACACACGTTCCAGACCCAGTTCTTGGTCTTCTTCCCAAGTCATATGGCATGCTTTACAAAATGCGTTGGGACTGTCATTGTCATTTTTGTCCATAGGCACTTTGTCCTTTTGGTGTGAATTGTTTAGCTTTTTGATTATAGGCCTTTTCCCTATCTCTGAATTCGGCTCTGGTTGTTTCCTCTTTTTTTCTGGTTTTGTGCTTGTATTCTTTTTCTTGAAAAAAGAAAGTTTAGCTCTTTGTACTTTTTGGGCGAAGCTTCTGACTTTTTCAAGCTGTTTTAAGGACATTTTTCTAATACATTCAGGTGATGTTAGATTGTCTGGTAAACTGTCTAACATTGTCTGTTTCATTGGCTTTGCAGCCTCAGTATCCTTTGGAAAACTCAGGGACTCGGTCAAAACTGGTGATGTAACCATATCACCAGTTGAATTTTCTGTCAATTTTTCTTCGTTGATTTGTGATGGTTGACTTGTTGCTACACCAGCAGTAGTCACAGTTACAACTGCATGTGCCAATATATCCAATCCAGTTAAGTGGGAAATCTGTTCTTCTAAGGTAGATGTTGATGTTTCCCATGTTGGGTTGGCTTTGTGATAAATCTTTTGGTAAACATCAAAGCATGGAGACTGTACTACAGTTTTATAACCTTTTTGTATTCTTTTCCTGTAACGGTCACGAGAAGATGTAGAAAGTGTTTCTTCAAAGACTTCTAGTGCTCCTTTTGCTTTCGTCACTTCTGCTGAAACTTGAATGTCTTCAGTGGCAGCATGTTGGTCTGCCACAGATTCTGGACCGGAGAAGGTAAATGCCGGTTTCAGCATTTCGCTTGTGATAACAGAGCTATCAACAGAATATATGCCAGAGGATTTAAATGAGTTTATTACTGTAATAGGTTTGTAGAACTGAAGGTAGGCCTCTGTCAATTTCTGCGCGAAAACCTCTTTGCCAATACATTTTCCTGGATTTTCTCTCATGTACTTCCTGGATACCATGTGCCATCTTGACTTTAATGGTCCAAATACTCCCTTATCCAGGGGTTGCATCGGGTGTGTTGCATTTGGAACCAAACGGTACATCTCAATGCCCCTGGCTTTTGCTTTCATGAAAACTGAATGATCCACATGGCTGCTTACACTTTCCATTAATAACACCACTGGACGGTCAGTTCCCGCAAACTTATCAAAGCGGTTAATAAATTTTGAAAAGGTATCTACATCCATCCATCCCTTTTTTGTGAATGCAATGTCACTCCCTTCTATTGATCCATTTAATGGATTGTATACTCTTGGTTTTGGCTCTGGGTAAACCAAAAAGGGTGGCATCATTTGACCTGTTGCACTTCCACAGAACATCACAGTCAAGCGCTGCTTCCCACTGGTTATGTGTGGTACAGACAGATCTCTTTTCGCAGGTCCAATTACTTTTGACTTGTTGCTTCCCATGTTGAATCCTGTTTCATCAGCGTTCCATATTCAACTTGGTTTATCAATCAAGTTCTTATCTATGAGAAAATTTCTAAAACTGTTGAACCACAAATCCGTTTTTTCCTTCGTAAGTTTAGATCTTTTTAGTTCTAACGGTGTCTCAATGCGTGAACTAATAATGTGGGCATTTCTACGCATAAATGCGTAATACCAGGTTTTGCCGGGTCTTCCATCTTTGAAGGGAGTTTTTCGCTTCTCTTGTTTAACAACATTTTCCACAAAGTCCAGAAATTCAACCATTCGAAGGCCCATCCCTCTCTGTGCCATCTCACTTAGCCATCTCGCTATTTTCTCTTCTTCAGCTTCATTAAAAATTGAGCTAGGTCCATTTAATTTGAAAATGTCAACTTCTCCTTTCCATCGTCTGTATGCCATTGAATAAGACAGATCATTATCCATAGCAGCTTTCCGCAACGACACATCTTTACTTACATTCAGACTGTACAGAGCCCTCCTCACTCGCTGTTTTTTTCCCAGGACTCATTCGGTTTCCGAGATATTTCTTTGAAATTTTCTTTGCCTCTGATTGGGCAGGGCTGCTCACAAGTGAAGGTCTCTTTTTTGGACCCATATCCTAAAATAACAAGCAAATTCGTAGAATTGATATCCCCCGCAACATATGCTTTGTTTGATGATGGGTCCAAATCGGAATCCACCAAAGCACTTCCAAGATATGGCCATTTGGCGTGAGTCATCCTCTTATGCATATATATACTCATACGAAGTTTCAATGAAATACGCCAAAGCACTTCCAAGATATGGCTCCGGACACAAAAGTGACGGACGGACGGACAGCCGGACAACGCAAAAACAATATCCCTCCACCTCTGGCTGGGGAAATATACTCATACGAAGTTTCAATGAAATCCGCCAAAGCACTTCCAAGGTATGGCCCCGGACACAAAAGTGCCTATAGTAAAAAGCATTTTTCAAGATACAAAGGGCCATAACTCTGTTTTTAACAGATGGTATACAATGCTATTTGGCGTGCATCATCCTTTTATGCATATATATACACATACCAAGTTTCAATGAAATCCGCCAAAGCACTTCCAAGATATGGCTCCGGACACATAAGTGCCTATAGTAAAAAGCATTTTTTCAAGATACAAAGGGCCAAAACTCTGTTTTTAACAGATGGTGTACAATGCCATTTGGCGTGCATCATCCTCTTATGCATATATATATATACTCATACCAAGTTTCAATTAAATCCACCAAAGCACTTCCAAGATATGGCTCCGGGCACAAAAGTGCCTATAGTAAAAAGTATTTTTTTCAAGATACAAAGGGCCATAACTCTGTTTTTAACGGATGGTGTACAATGCCATTTGGCGTGCATCATCCTCTTATGCATATATATATATATACTTATACGAAGTTTCAATGCAATCCGCCCAAGCACTTCCAAGATATGGCTCCGGACACAAAAGTGCCAGACGGACGGACGGACAGCCGGACGGACGGACAACGCCAAAACAATATCCCTTCGCCTCTGGCGGGGATAAAAACAGAGGTTTCTTTAACTGTGATTTCTCAACACTGAATCCATTGATGCATGCCAATTAATCTGCCAAGCCAATAGAACCAACATATCAAGTCATGCTGATTGTAAATCATTTACCATTGATCCAGCACTACCCCATACAGATTGTGCAATGGTCAAAATGGGTTACACAAGTAATTACAATTTTCACCCATTTAGTTTAACAAAGGGTACTAATATGCAGCAAAATGGATGGAGACACACATAAATGCAAATTAGAGACTCTGTTGTTTTTTTAAGTACATATTAAGACATGAATAGTATCTGCATAGGTCTGAAGTCTGTGAAAGTAATATATCATATTTAAGTATAATCATTCTATTTGAGTGTTGAGACCTCCAATTTTTTTTTTTTTTGGGGGGGGGGGGGGGGGGGGGGGGGGGGTACATAAACTGACTCCATATACAACGAGTGTACCTACTTAAAGATTCAAAATTTTAACACGTGTACAATAATAGATATTTAATGCATGCAACAGTTTGACTATTAATCTTTGAGAGTCAAGGTCATTCAAAGATCAAGGTCAAATTCAACTTGCCAGGTACAGTACCATCATAATAGTAAGAATTTGAAGTTTGAAACCAATAGCCGTGATACTTAAGAAATGCTTGATACGGTTGTCTGCTCTTGTTTATAGATTAGGGTCATGTTGGTAAAGAAGTATGCAAAAGATAAAAGCAATAAGTCAAGGAAATAGGAAATATTTGAGGTAGTACTCAAACTTTAACATTCCAACACTCACGCACACTGACGCCAGGGTGAGTAGGATAGCTCTACTATATATATTTCATATAATATAGTCGAGCTAAAAATGCAAAAGTTAATGATTTGAGCGTTTCTTTGTATACATACGAAGTAATACATAGTATTAGTATAATTTATGTACCTGGGACCGTGGAATACAAGATCAGGAAGTCTACTTCTACCAGAAATCAACAGCAGCGACGTGGACGACAAGAACGTGATGACTGGGCAAGAGGTCCTGTCTCCAATCGCCTGTCCCCGCACGCCTTTGTAATATTAACACATTTATATTGTTTAGTTTTTTGTATAGGTTTCAAAGATACACTTATATTATATTGGAATATAACTACAATCCCAATACAAAATCGTTTAACAATCTATGATGGGATTTTGCAGTGTGTCTTTTATTGTTAAAGAGCATATATTAATGTTAGAAAGTTTAAAGAAATGTGAAAAAACTAGTCAGTCTAGTAAATCTACCTCGGACTGTAGAATACGAACAGGCTGTGGACGCCAATGACGTGACGTTTGGGTGAGAGGTTCCTTTCGCATTGTAGCCCGCCTCCAATCACCTGTCTGTGCACACTTTTCTAATAATGAACACATGTAAATGATTCAGCATTTTGTCAGTTTTAAGATAAGAAGTAATACAATTTCTATTTTTGTTTTACAAAAATAATACAGATATGCATATTCATGAAAGGTGCAAAGTTATTCCCATTTTGAGTTGTTTTATTCAATGAAGATTAACTGCAAACATAAATGTATTTAATATGTGATCGAAATCTAACCTTTTCGTTGACAGACAGACAGACATTTTATTCAAGACTTGTACATAGCACATCGTCTAAACACATACATTTACAAATAATATGTCAACATGTTAAGACATTCTAATTTCTGCATTTCTGAGAAAGAAATACAAATATAAAATAATAACAACAAAAAATCAAAAGGAAGGAAAATGGTGTTAAGTAAACGATACTATTATTATACAATTTATCGTTTAATTTCAATTTAAATTAAAAAAAGAAGCTTTTTATGCAATTCAAACTTTCCGTGTACTTTAATTTACACAAATAATTCAAATGTCAGTTACACTGACCCGTTTAAATAGCTGTGTGAAAGATAACGAATACATTTGAGACAAACCCCGTTATGCGGGTGTTTCGAAACTGACATCTGTACCAGACTGTCTGTTTCACGTGTTTTAATGAACAGTTCAAATGTAAATGTACACATGTGGTTGTTTTCTGATTCTCTAATTAATATTCTTCAAAGCAGTACCACGATCGCTTACCTTTGACAGTGGATTAGGAAAATAATCGTGACTTTCTCATTGATCAACATGCCCGCAGACGGAGTATTCGCGTCATCGAAAAAATGTGCGCGAGCGTTCCATTGATTGTGACTGTTTAGAGTTGATCGTTTACTTCCGGTTTCTGAGGAAAAAAACATCAAATGTTATTGTTCATGACTGAATAATTTGTTTAGTTAAAAGTGTTAAGTTTTTTTTGTAAACGTTAAATTAATTTCGATTTGTTTCGGAACTGGCGACTTTTCGGAACTGACGACCTCACTGTACCAAACTTCCAGATTGATGTCAGATATTCGGTCTGACGGATTGACACATTCTGTCAGACCGGATGAGTGTTTGTCAGACCAAACAAAAATAGAAAACACAAAATGAAATGACGGTTACAAATAGTATTCATGTATATCATAATGACGTATATCAAGTATGTGCTATCTAGGAATGTCATAAAACAAGTATGTTACTATATATTACAAGATATTATCAGATATCGGAATAGAGATTGGAATTAAAATAATTGATTATCTTCTTCTCATTCTCTCCTTTCTCCTGAAAAACTGAACAGTACTCACTCTTGTTATCTGTACAGTAGTGATAATTGATTTGTTGAGTTTCTGCGTCAAAGTCTACGACATTATCAGGTTCAGCAGTCTCCTGCTCATCTGAGGTACCTTCAATAAATAGATGATCAATCAATTGAGTCTCGACAAATTTGTTTTGCCAATATTCTCAATATAATAGTATCAGTACCAGGTAATACTTTGGTAAGAAACCCCAGCATATCAGGCAAATCTCACAATACAAAATATAAAGACAATAAAATTAGTTGTGAAATAGTCTTTTGGAAAGAAGACAATAATATTTTGAAAACGAAATCCCCTGAAAACAATTACACGTCAACGTTTCTCTTCGCAATGCTGTTTACATTGAAGACAATTGACCTCTAACATATGGGAGCACCTTGTGTCATGGTCCCGGCTCTCGCATTTTGCGAATTGACATGCACATATGAGCGTGGAACTAGTACTTTATAAATATCTGTTTGGAAATTTCCAGACTCTGTCACGGAATATACCGAATTGCAACAGTTTGTATTTCAAATACATCGGAACACACTCGGCAAATTCCGTCTGTACGTTCAGAATATTTTACGAATATACTATCGCGTGATCCGAATTATTTCGGAAAATAACGCGTATAACCGAACATGTGCGAGCTATTCTTATTGGAGGACACAAATAGATCGAAAACATAAAAACGACGCTGGCATTAACGTATTTAGCTCTACATGTTTTGATGGCAAATATTGGAATCACACGGAGCATCAGACGACGATTATTACAGATATTTATTATATTTTTGGAGTCGGACATTTTTGTCCGACGGAATTGCAAAATCGATCGGACCTTGTCATAATCTGTCAGATATGTCCGTCGGTCCGACGAGGTTTTGTATTGTCTGCTCGCCATGTAAACCATTCGTCGCACGTGGGATAAACTTAAGTCCACAATCACACTAACATAGTATTCTCTATAACAAGAGTTTTCAGAGAGTCCAGAGAATTTTAACACATATTTCTTCTATAATTTTCGTTTATAACGTTATTATACCGGAGCTCTATAGCACCAATGTTCGAATCTAGCAATTTAAGGTTTTTAATGCACACTTCCAATAATGTGGACATCTGCGAACACGTCCCTTTTTACATTAAACAATAGTATGATATTGATCACAGGGGTATGATGCAATTGTGGTTATACTAATACTAAAATGCGGTGACGTGGCGCTGATGCTGGTACTGCTGCTGATGTTGGTACTGCTGCTAATGATGATGTTGATATTGAAGAGTACTGTCATGATGATATATAAATGCAACTTATTTTTATTTATAATAGTTGAATATCGCAGTTGTGATAACACATAAGTGCATGGCTATACGTAACTATGGCATTTTCTGTATTCGAGTACACAAACGTACAGAGTATTATTTCACCCGTGTCATGTGAACATGGGTCTTATTCGACATATGTAGCTTCAGACCGATTAGCGCATTCGTTTGGTCTTGCAAGGAGCTACACTGTACGCTAATGAGACCACGAAACATTGCGTTTCTGCGTAGGCTGCTCTGGAGCAACGCTTGAAACATATGATATAGGGCCCATTTTCATATGACGCCGTTCAATTTGGATTGTTAGGGGCAGGATAACTTTTGAATGCACGTATTGGCTTACATGAAAAGAGAGCGAGTCACGTTTTGACAAGTCACATAACTAGAACATATGTGTCTTGTTCTGAGAAAACTTGGGCTTAATTCATGTGCGTAAAGTGTCATCCGAGATTAGCCTGTGCAGTCTGCACAGGCTAATCAGAGACGACAATTTCCTCCTAAACTTTATTTTCGGTAAGGAGGGACTTCCTTGAAACTAAAAATACCATTGAAGCGGAAAGTGTCGTCCCTGATTAGCCTGTGCGGACTACACAGGCTAATCTGGGACGACACTTTACGCACATGAATTAAGCCCAGTTTTCTCAGAACAAGACACATATTTATCATAAAATCACTGGCCCGAACATCAAAGTTTTCCCAACAGGGTTTCTTGTTATGGACACGCGTAAACATTCTTAAAGCGTGGCATTTAAAATACAGCGTTATCCTGTTTGCTTATGGCATAATACATGAAACGTGCTTTTGATTAAAGAATAATAAATGAAGTGTGTTTATCTTAATGTGATAATATATGAAGCTTGTTAAAAAACAATTTTATTTTCTTACTTTCGCTCTCTCAAAACCTTTGTTCTTGTAATAATAAATGACGCTTGTTAAAAAAACAATTTTATTTTATTACTTTTGCTCTCTCAAAATAATTGTTCAAGTAATAATAATGAAGCGTTTTTACGTTTCGGGAATACTACAAAAGCGTATTAATATTAATTGGATACTTAGCGAACTTGTTTACTTGCGCTCTCGAAAATTCTTACTACACATACACAGTTATTTAACCTGACATTACAATATAAAAAAACGTTTACATAATTACTTATGAACTTCAATAGTTTCTATCAAGAGTTCCAGTGCTCACATTAACATAAACAATCGGTGGGACGAACATATCCGGAAATAATTATTCAAGATGACCATCATCTTTAAGTCAATCATTACATTAAATTCTGTTGTAGTCTATTTATGTTTGTCTTACAGATAAAAACTATCCTAACACTGGTGTGTGATGATTGAAAATGAAAGAAGACGCGAACATTGAACAAAACTTAAACAAGAAGTGTTTTAAAAAGAAAGAAAATGGGCGTTGAATTTGTCATGTTGATGCTTTTTGTTTAACATCATAATAGAAATATTATTCTCAAACAGAGCGCGACCGTGACGTTATTTCAGAATTCAAGGATACTCCACAATTTTCGTTAAATCGCAATTTATTCAGTCTCATAATTAGAGAAAGCGTGTATACACGACACCTTTGTTGTTGATGTCGAATTATAAATAATCGTTGATTACAACATAAAAAAACGATCCGTAAATTACGTTCGCAGATAATAATAATTTTTCAAGCAGCGTCTCCCTGTAGTGCGGTTTCACACTACCATAGCCGAGACCCATACGAAATAGAGCGGGCTTGATACTGGCATCGTTCTACGTTCGCCTTACCGGCCGGATAAAATCATGTTTAAAAAAAGCTTTTAAACAGACCTTCTACGTTCATACATTATACCTATACTCAATTTTCTGTTTCCGTTACATTTTTAAACAACAGGTCGATTGAATTAATAAAGTTTAAGATGCAAACTTTCAAATATGTGTCTGAAGTGCATGGCGATAACCTTTCATCCAAAATGACACTGGTTTATGCTCCAGTGTGAACACGCATTTTTTCTTTGAATTTCGTATATAAATTGTGTCTTTGTTATTATACCGGAGCTCTACAGCACCGATGTTCGAATCTAGCAATTTAAGGCGTTTAATGACACACTTCCAATAATGTGAACATCTGCGAACACGTCCCTTTTTAAATTACACAATAGTATGATATTTATCACAGGGGTATGATGCAATCGTGGTTATACTTATACTGAAATGCAGTGACATGCCGCTGATGCTGGTTCTGCTGCTGATGTTGGTACTGCTGCTAATGATGATGATGATATTGATGATCATGAAATTGCTTATGCTGATGATAATAAGGAAAAGGAAAAATATCATGATGATATATAAATGCACTACTTTCTATTTATAGTAGTTGATCTTCGAAGTTGTGATTTCACCAAAGTGCAGTGCTATACTTAACTATGGCATCCGCTATATTCGACTACACAAAAGAACTGTGAATTATTTGACCTGCGTCATGCGAAAATGGGTCTTATTCGACTTATGTTGCTCCAGACCGATTAGCGCGTTCGTTTAGCCTTGCCAGGAGATACACTGTAATCAAATGAGACCACGAAATCTTGTTTGACTGCGCAGGCCGACCTGTGGCAACGCTGGCCGCATATGGCATATGACCCATTTTTATATGACGCAGTTCAATTCGGATTGTAAGGAAAGGATTACTTGCAAACTTTTGATTACACATAATGACTTGCAGAAAAAGAGAGAGAGTCACGTTTAGTAAGGTCACATCACTAAAATGTATTTATCATTATTTATCAGAAAATCACTGGCCCGTACATTTAAGTTTCCCCAACAGGGTTCTTGATTTGGAAACGCGGTAAAATTCTTAAGAGCGTAATATTTAAAATTCAGCGCTAACCCGTTTGCTAATGGCATAATAAATTAATCGTGCTAAGGATAAAGGGGAAACAAATAAAGCGTGTTTTACGTTATCGAGATGACCAATGTAGCGTGTTTCTTTTAATGTAATAATATATGAAGCTTGTTAAAAAAAATCTTTTATTTTACTTGCGATCTCTTTAAAAGGCTTTGATCATGTAATAATAAATGAAACGTATGTACGTTGCGGGGATAATAAAAACTAAAGCGTGACTATTGTAATGGGGTGCTAAGTGAACCTTGTAACTTGCGCTCTCGAAAATTCTGACTCTGAAAAAATATTCTTTTAAACCAGACATTACAAAAGTACACAACGTTTAAATAGTGACTGATGACTATCAAAGAGTTCAAGTGCTTATACACACAAACGGTGGGACGAACATATCCGACAATAACTATTCAAGATGGCCATCATGCTTAATAAATAATTATGTGTATATATGTAATTCAGCTGCAGTCCATACATGTATCTTATACAGATGAAAGCTATCGTAACAATGGTGTTCGATGAATTATAATGTAAAAGATGAGAACATTCGACAAAACTAAAACATGAAGAGTCTGAAAAAAATAGAAGTCAATGCTCGTTCAAACAATTAAATATCTGTTATTAATCAACACATTTATTACTAAATTGTATGAACGAGCATTAGATTGTAATAATAACATAAGACGTTGACTTTTATTGAATATATATATTATATATATTATATATATATATATTATATATTATATTAATATATACACGGCGGGAACAATAACACTGGCTTTCTTTTTTATAAATATAAATAAATAAATAAATATATGTACATATTTATATATAATATATATATTCAATAAAATTCACTGTTATTATTACAATCTAATGCTATATATATATATATATATATATATATATATATATATATATATATATATATATATATATATATATATATATATATATATATATATATATATATATATATATTTGAGCCCCTCGCCATTGTAGTTGTTCCCGACGCGTATATAAATATAAATAAATAAATATACATTTATATCTATATACATATAAATATATAAATATATATATACATATATAAATAAATATATAGATAAAATAATAAATAGATAAATAAATGAATATATAAAAAAATATGTATATATATATATATATATATATATATATATATATATATATATATATATATATATATATATATATATATATATTTATATTTATATGTATATATTTAAATTATTGTATATAACTATGATTTATATACTATAATTTTAATATATACATATAAATATATAAATATATATGTACATGTATATAACAACAATGGCGAGGGCCTCGAATCAATAAAATTCAATATCTTTTGTTATTATAACAATCTAATGCTCGTTCACACAATTTAGTAATTTATTAGTTAATTACTAACAATTACTAAATTGTATGAACGAGCATTAGATTGTAATAAAAGCTTAAGATATACAAATTTATATTCAGTTCTTAATTCCAGGTCATGTATATTCTTATTTATGCATTTTAACCACTATATATATAAGTGATTGTGTAAGGATAAAAAAAATGTACATATAATAACATTCATTGGTTTTACCAATAATGTTACTGGTTAAGTTTAACAATTGAAGTATGTTGGCATATCACCAATAAAAGAAATGCGCGCAATTCGATAGGCGTAGAGAAAGATCTAGAGGGAACTTGTAGGATACTGAACCCTGCATCTTGTTCGTCTCCCTTCCACCCACTATATGTGGTCTACACAAAACAATCTGCAAAGCTGTTTAAATGTAATATATTGTTGCAAATAGCAAAATACCAATACATGGTCTATGATATTAATGGGACTATTTCACTATTTGGAAAATTGTCTCTTTCCAAAAGATATAAATGGTGATGAGTAAATTGGTGGTGAGGTTCGTAGAAGTGGTGAACGTGGTAATGATTGTAGTTGATATACCGGTTACTGTAGATGTATTGGTGAAAAATGTTAATCATCGTTGTGGTGATAGTGGTAATAATGATACTGATGATAGTGGCGGTGGTGGTATTTGAAGATGTTATGATGATTCTGGTGATGATGCTGATACTAGTGGCGAAAAAAGCGATGGTAGTCTAGTGATGCTGATGATTGCGGTTGCTGATGATGGTTCTTAGGAAAATGATGATGATACAACGTTTCCCATAAAATCGGTGTTATATTGTTGGTAATGATACAGATTGTGTTGATGATAACGATCATTATAATAATATATTCATTGTAGTGATTTTTTATTAATCTGATTTTATTTGATTTATATTTGAAAAAATATCATAGAAGAAAAATGACTGTTGTTAGTGTACACCAGTATATCAATTTATTCAAGTTAAGCAAACCAATCAATACAACTATGTTTTTGATTATACAATATATTTTTTAACAATATTTACTACACTGCTTTCATATCAAGTAAATAAGTCAAGTGTCTAAACCCATGTAAAACTAAATTATAACAGGAATATCTAACCTTTTTTGAAGTCTGCTTTGTGATAACCAAACTGAGAATTCTTAATTACGAATAAATCATAAATGTAGAATGCTCAGTTTGAATAAACATTCCACACTTTCCATGATATCCTTTATTAAATCCACCAACATCTTTATCATTTTGTCCTTGTTTTTTCATTGTTCTCTCAATCAA
The DNA here is from genome assembly GCF_020536995.1 of Dreissena polymorpha. Lineage (NCBI taxonomy): Eukaryota > Metazoa > Mollusca > Bivalvia > Myida > Dreissenidae > Dreissena > Dreissena polymorpha. Next base: position 68,545,166 of record NC_068364.1, read on the forward strand.
AAGGCGCAGTTTATGGAAACTCAACCATTTATCGTAACATTATCCGTGGTTTCCAAATACGATATATTTACAAATCCATCCAATATTGAATCATAATTTTCGGTTGTGACTTAATATTTAACAATAACAACAACAACAACAAACAGTATCATAATGTTTGCTTCATGTTATTCTTTATAGCTTTACATTGTTTTCTTTACCACAATAGTGGCTGATTTTAATTTCCACACGCTCTTCAATTGTCAGTTATTTCCATTTGATAGTAATTTTATTGGCGGCGTTGGTTATTTTGATGGTTTAATAAAACACTGTTTAAGTTAAAATCTTTCTATAGCCATGCATTAATTTTTGACAAACATTAACGTGATAAGGGTGGTGATGATGGTGATCTTGATAACGACAACTATATTTTTGATAATTGTCATTTTCGCTAAATGGGCCTTTTCACGTTTTGTTAAATTGACAAAATTAAAAAAGATTCAGATTCGCAAGTTTTCGTTGTAGTTACGATATTTGTGAGGAAACAGTTATAATGGACATTTACCATGCTCTAAAATATCCATTATATGCATCTTTTGTCGATTTAAAAGCTTGCAAATTATAAAGCGTTGCAACGCGCAACGATATGAGCATATTAAAATGTTGAATATGGTTGTGTTTACCAAAAGCTTGTTTGTATTCCGCTGAAACGAACAGTTAGTGAGAGCCTAGTTTGTGTTTGAATATCAATTAGACTGCTTTATTATCATAACTGGGATCTTTCACATAATTTATGCCGTATATTTTATAAGAAACCAAGAACAAGTGCTTGCTCTATATTTTATAAAGAGGTTAATTGCAACTGAACATTCTTTGATTTAATATTGTGTAAATACTTATAAAACGCGATGACATTTTATATAAAAATAAATACAAATAGAATATATTCAAAAATCAATGTTTTTCACGTTATTTTTATACGTATTTAGTATTATATTTTACAAGTATTGACATAATAATCATTGCCAACTTTTAATTGTATGATAATTGAAGTGTAAATGCTTTATCATAGCACAAGCAATTTGATTAACAAAGATCTTATATCACAAAATAATGTCATATAATGGCATACATAATTTTTATTGGTAAGTTAAGTAATAAGAATAAATGTGTATTTTATATAATTGAAAAAAATATTCTGTAAAAAACTCACATTACAGTTAACTAATTTGAGTATAATTGTTGAGTAACAATTTGACTTGTTATCAAACTTTACTGTAGGGTCGATCAGACATTTTAGCAGTTTTCATTGTTTTTTAACATTTATTCAGCTAGTAACGATACTTTTACTGATGTTAAATATCCATGTGACAATGCATTTAAAGAAGTTTTTTGTTAAGGAATTATTTCACGAACTCCCGTATTTAATGATATTGTTGAAAATGTAAAGTGTTCGATTAAATTGTCAATTAATGTAGCCGTAGAAATATTCACCAATACAATCCGAAACGTTGCGGATCCGTTGTTTTTAAAATCTCGTTTTGAAAAGAAATGAGCCAACATTTTATGTTGACAGTTGTATGAAACAATCTGATTGGTTCGAAATCGAGATCGTAATTGCACGCAATCAATACCGTAACGCTTTAAGATGTTTTAACTTGATTTCAATAGAATAAAGTTTTTTGAAAAGAAAAGACATTATAAGCAATTAATTAAGAGGTAAGAGAAAAGAATGAATTTTAGCTATGAATAATAGTTATCAAACGTCTAAAAAGTAAAATCCCCTAAGAATTTTGGAAATATTTTAGACCTATAGACACAATAATGGGCAATAACATTTCAGTAAATGCACTTTATGATTATTTTGAACACTACTTCTTATTAAAAAATAAAATGCCGAGGCTGAAGAATTTTCTTCAAATCATGATTTAAACGATAAAATTGTATTTTGCTAGAACTAGATCAACAGATAACTGTACATGAAGTGAGTATTGCAGTTTAATCCTTAAAACGTAATAAGGCGGCTGGTAACGTTTTTATTTTAAATGTATATTTTATTGAAAGAATAAATATTTCATCTAATCATGTCTGTGACATGTTTAATATCATTTTGGTGTCTGTTTATTTTCCCGATCAGCGGACGGGATTATTATCAATAAGCCTTAAAAAAGACTGCTGATAAAGTCGGTAATTATGAACGGATAACATATGTAAGCTGTTTGTCTAAGTTGTTTACAATCATTTAATACAAATGTATCGAATCGTTTTGTGGCGATTATGCTAAAATTTGAGATGCACAATTTGGATTTAGAAAAGAATGTTAAACTATCAATGCAATTTATATCTTGATGTCTGTTGTGCACCATTTTTATATGATACAAAAAATAACGTCTGTGTGTTGCATACGTTGATTTGTGTAAATGTTTTGAAAGTATCATGTGTAGTGAATTATGGTTAAAAAATGTACAAATCTGGTATACACGGTAAATTATTAAAAATAATTAGGGATATGTATTGAAATGTTAAATCTGGTGTTAATTCGTATACATCACATTCTAAATACTTTAGTTATGCTGTCGGTCTAAGAGAATGCGAGGTAATGTCCTAATTCTTTTAAATGTTTTTAGAAGATTTGGAACTTATTTTTAAACGACAGCACATTATCTGGCTTAACTTTAGACGACATAACCTTAATTCTATTTTTATTATCGGATGACATGGTCTTTGTAGGTAAATCACCATGACCTTCACCAGTTATGTTGTTCTTGGGGACACAATGTGAATATTCATACAACATAAATAATGGTTTCTCGCAAAAGAGGTAAAATTTGAAAAGATGAAAAATGGACATATACTGGACAAAATATAGATATCTTAGATATTTTCAATGATTATCGGCACTGTTATTTATTACACAGGTAGTTCCACTTTAAATAAAAAAACTATGGTTGGAAAAGCCCTTAAAGCTATGAATGTTTTACTTTATGAATGTAACGGTATAACCTTAAAGTACAATTTATTTTTCAGTTGTTTGATTTTTGTTGGCTCTGTTGTTGCTTTGCCTCTGAAAATGGGCTTAAAAAATCCAAAGGGACCGAACAATTTGCAAAAGATTGTTAAATGTAAATATCAACAAATGTAATTCAACACTTTATGGCGATTTTGGTATTTAACGTTGTATGTACATGTGAATATATATATTTACGAATTTTAAAATATTGGTTAAATCTTGTTAACAGTTAAAAAATTAGAATACAAACTGTTTATATCCAATCACTGGATGATTGCGCTAAAGGATGCAACACTTGGGTTACAAATCTTAACTAATCATTAAACGAATACGCGTTTCCCCATTTTTTGAAACTGCAAATAAATCAAATGATGATATTGTTGTATGTGAATTTAAATGCAGACTTATTGACACCTTAAAGCAGGAATGGTTTGGCAATATGAATAGAAAGTCTTTTCTAGAAACGTATAGAATTAAAAAACAACTATTGAATATGAATGCTTGTTTTTTATGCTAGAGTCTACGTTTATACTTTGTAAAATTGTAGCCATCTTCCCGACCGTTGAGAATTCAGACCAGAAGATGCTCAAGATACAATATCCCTCGGCAAGAACGTAAATTGTCTTGTTTTGTAATCAAAAGGACACAGAGGATGATTTCCATTCCATGTGCGTTCTATTATAAATAAAACATATTTATTTCGAGTTTTCTTTAATTCAAATTAAGTAAGTATATGAATCAATGTTCAGTCATTGATATTTTGTGAATTAATTGATTTTCTTTTTTTGTATTTTTGTAAAAATTTATATCATTTATTACCATAGACAAACAAAAGTTAAAGTTTATCGTCACTACTTTTAAATGATTTTTTTCTTCTTTTCAAAATCGTTCTTTTTATTTGCTCTTATTTTGTTTAAAAATTTCAGGAATTGGATTTCACATACACAGACATACACATACTTCAAACACACTTTATATATTCTATAATAGATTTGGTAACTTTTATTATATTCTGAAACGTTACAGTGTTTTAGTTATAATTGTATGCATTAAAGATGATTTACCTATTAATAATTCTTAATAAACGGTCTGTTCTGTTCTGTTCTGTTCTGTTCATGTCAAGATTTAAGAAATAAAGGTTTCTATGACTAAGAAACATAGAATAGGCATTTCCTCAATCCATCATACTTTAAAACAAGCACAGTTTATTTTATTTGAAATTGAAGATCACGGGAACGAGAATAAAACACCAGAATTGAGTTTCGAATGGATGATCTTGAATCGTGCTGGTATTTGTATTAAAGGAGTTGTTTTATATTTATGTAGTGTCCGAATGTTTTTTTATTGGTATTATTATTGAGGTGAAAAAAGATAGAGGTATATCGTTTTAGTATCGCGTTTTTTCTAAGGGATCATGTGGGTTTAGTCAGTTGGATTAATGTTATATATGATATTTATATGTTATCCTAAATTATAAATTTCTTACGTTTTGATTTTGATTTTATTTTTTTCCAAGGGTTAACATGTGTTCATAGCATCGCAAGTAGTTTTTATTTTGCATTTTAATTGTAAATAATTTGTGTGAAATTAGATTGTATACGAATGCACTAAAATGACAAATCAATTGCGACCATAATGTCATGTTTTAAAGCGAGATCGACATATTTAAACGAAAAACAACTAACGATACATTATATAAATAAGAAAGAAAACTATTGAATGTTTAAGCAAATCCAACAAAAACTGTTTGGAAATACGTAAAAATACATAAGCTTAATATAACTGGTACTAATTAGGTAAATAATAATGATTTAATATACACTTTTAATCAGTTACCTATCATTTTCTAAACAAACCTCATCACAACTTGCTCATAAGTGGTAACAACGCATCGACACAAGAAAACACTTGATATTGAGGAGAAAGATCTCCCATTTCAATCTTGAAAATATTGAAAAAGCTTTAATGTCTTACTGGATTGCACACATTCCTTTTGGCTTTAGAAAGAATATTTGGTTAAAATTTTCTTTGACATATTACAGAAAGGTATATATTCTGAAATATGGTGAAATAGTTCATATTTTTAAAAAAGGTGACAAAACTGTTGCGTCATATTTTCGAGGTTTTACACTAGTAAATATTTTTGTTAAAAAGTATTTTCCCTTAATTGCGCATTCGAAACACATATTGGATGGAGAATGGCGATATATTTAATTAATCGCAATTCCAATTATGAGATATCGTAATTCGACTAATTGCATTTTTTGCGCACTATAATCTAGAATATAACTAATAATGAATGCAATTTAAGTGCCTTTTTATTGATAGTGAAAGACATTCGATACTGCTATACATTAAGCACTGTGGATAAAATTATTACAAACGATAACAGGTTGCAAAATGTTGAACACGATCATTCTATCATAATTTTTAATTACGGTGACAAATAATAAAGATGTGTATTATTCGGAGCTTTTTGGTGTAATTTACGATGTAAACAGCGTGAGCCATTAATGTCTTTATTAGTTTCTAAACTGACATTAATGTTTGCATTTATGTTCATAAATTAAATGACAAAGATATACGTTTATAATCTATAGTTTTGTCCTTTTTTGCATTACTTACTACAAATCTAGTAACCTTGCAATTGCAATTTAATTCTATGTATATTCATGTTAATGGGGATAACAAATAACTGTTAACAACATCAAAATTTGAATATTTGAAAATGGAAAAGTAATCGTTCCTCTCGATAAACAATTTTAAGATGGACTATTAAAAGTGTTGGTAAATGTCGCTAACTTAGTCTAAATGAATATATTTGCTTTACTTTGACTCTAACTTAACCAAATATCTCTGACAATGCCTTTAAAAGTATGCAGTTTTGATAATTCAATTATGCAAGAAACATGTATAATTTTAGGGTAGACTAAGACAGCAAACTAAAAATGGGCATCCATTTTAGTTTTTTTAAGTCAATACAACAATAAATGCATATACGAACACATATTCAAATTAAACATGCAACAATCAGAGGACATAATCAATTTAATAGTAAATGACTACTTAAAATAGTTGTTAGCAGTATTTGTTTTTCAGAGATTTGTGAATATGCCGATTTATGCGAAATTGTAAATTCTTCTTATTGAACTAATGCAATATGTGCTTTGGAACTGGAATCGTATAGTGTTGGAATGTGTTAATGTGTTACAATTCCCATGCTGCGTAATATTGAATCGAGGCATATGGTGATATATTTCCTCGTTTTAAAGTTTTTGTATGAACATTTTTAAGACTATTGTGCGTACCAGAACAAATACATTTATATTACAACGCATGGTTACATTCGTCAGATTTTAAGCGCTTTTAAAAAGAATGAATTAAAATTATTGTTAAGATTATAAGATCTATTTATGTTAAATGTCACTTTGAAAAAAATCCAATGGGATAAATAGAATACTAGGATTAGCGTTGAATACAGAGAAGTTAATGTTGCTCGGCTTGAACACCGAAAGCGCTCGCCAAGGCTCGAGCTCCCGACGTTCTAAGCCTCGCTACATAAACTTGTCTGTATTCAACGCTAACCTAGTATTCTCTATATATTTAGCAAATCGACACAAACAATATGAAACGCGTGCTTAGAAAACCGGACTAAATTCAGGTGCTTGACTAGCCTTGGCTGACCAGGGACGCCATTTGCCGCCTAAAATGGATTTGCGGCGAGACTTATTTTCAACATAATTTCTATGAAGGCAAAACGTGTCGTCCATGATTAGCGTGTGCGGGCTTCACGGGCTTATCTGTGACGACAATATTCGCACATACATTAGCACCAATCTTTTAAGAGCGATGCTCAATTGTGAGTCCGACACGACGATAGTAACAGATAACGCAGACACAGAGGGGGTAAACACTTGATAGTCAAGATGGCGACGTCTTTGCCGAGGCAGGTATTTTTTGCTGTTTATTCATTATCTCATCTTCGCCTGTGGTCCCATCTGGGACCCATAAGGCGCCAACCAGCTCCTACAATGTCGTCATTGTGTCGCAGGTTTGTGTATGTGGGAGAGACCGGCGGAACTCTGTACTAGCGACATCTATTGAATCTGTCGCGTATTTGCTCACAGCACAGTGACCCGGTACCTTAACATTTCTACACAGACGGACATTCCATGGATGATTTCCAAATAATGGGACTCGAAAAACTCAACGGGTCGGACGAGTACCGCAAAACCATGGAACAATTGTGGAAGTTAAAACTAAGGACATACCGACCATATGGCATCAACGTGCAAGAATAAACATTAATAAAAGAACGCGTAAACAACGTTGACGTCGGAAATGCACGACGTCATTTACGTTCATAATAAAACATATGAAAATTAAAAAAAAAGGGCGCTAATGAAGACCGTGATGTCAAAAGCTTCGGCAAAAATTAAATACAGCGTTTTTGTTTAAATAATACAAGACTAATAGAGACTTTGTTATATATTTGTTTATATTTATATATTTATCACATGCTATACCCTGTGTCCCATGTAATACAACCATTACATATTTTTTTATATTACACATGTGTAATACAACATTTTAAGCGTTTTCATTGGCTTAGTGTTCGTTTATTGCCCAATCGCTTTTTGTTATTTTGCTGAAATGACGGTGCAACGTCAAATGACGTCACGAAATGGACTTATCTTATGTTTGCGCAAATATTTATTTAATTTGCTCAATAAAAAGCATGTGATAAAAAAGATCTGACACTCGTTGCCATATCATACCATATTTCATTAAACTCGTCCAGGAAATTCTTTAGTAAGCTCGCCAAAGGCTCGCTTACTAATAAAATTCCTGAACTCGTTTAATAAAATATGGTATGATATGACAACTCGTGCCAGATCCTATATAAATATATATATATATATATATATATATATATATATATATATATATATATATATATATATATATATATTGAAATTACACAAACAAAGTGTCTGCAATAGTATAAAACTCAACTAACAGACTTTTCGGTCCCATTTTTATAAATTTTATTTTGATTTGTCATTCATAAAATATTAAAAATATACTCAGTTCGTTTATACACTATTAAACAATCGTACAAGAACGGCGCAAATCTGTTATATTTACCACTCAACAGTGAATGTCCTTGAATTAATTTCTGAGCGGGCCTCATTTGAACATACGTTAATTTATTTCATCCGTGCGAACAAATACTTTTCAACTTTTCCACATATGAAGATATTAATCATTCAACTATTCACCCGTTCGCAACTGAACAGAAAACCCATTTCAAAAGGTTCGACAAAAGATGTGAATAATTATTTAAAGAGTTCTACTGGTTCTTTCCTACGTTTTTTATCGATTTTAAACGACCCTTTAATTATATTTTCTACATGATATGCTGTCGCTATGATTGAATCAAATGTTCAGGTTTATAGGTCGCACGCTTGGGTTAGCAAAATAGTGTGATGTTAGATGTGAGAAATCGAAAAACCCTAATAATGTTATTTTGAAATTTCAAGGAAGACATTCAGCTGATCGAGCGATGATACGAGTTTGTTTTATATATTTTTTAATTTGGTCTTAATGCATTTCGTTAAAACATCTTTTAAAAAACATCTTTTTAAAAAAGTATTTAAAAATATAATTTTTCAGCAGATTGTCAAAATCAAAAAATAATAAAGTATGGAACATATTGGAATATGCACGTAATTAGTGCGAATGCTCATACGTAAGTCGACTTACCGCAAATATTAAGTAAGCATTTTATCGTTTTTCATAGTCCGTAATCAGAAAAATGTATATATTTGTTATAATGTAGCATGTATATAAATATCGACAAATAAAAAATCCGTTCCTACTATACATTGGCCTCAACTTGAATTTTGCTGCGAAGAGATTTTCTTTAAACGAAACATATCATGAAAGCGGAAAGTGTCGTCCCTGATTAGCCTGTGCGGACTGCGCAGGCTAATCTGGGACGACACTTTACGCACATGCATTAAACCCCCAATTCACAGAGCACGGTCCAAATGAAGAAAGGTGTTGACATTTAAATTCGATAGAGGTAAAGCAGTTTTCAAACAAATATGAAACTATATAAACAATATTCTTATACCAGAGCCTTTTTAAATTGTCATTTTTTTAGTTCCGTGTTGGAGACTCTGCTGAAGTCGATCGGAATGATATGTAGAGTGCCACGATGAAGCGGAGCCATGATCCGTTTGGAATGAAGAAGGTCAGGGTCATCAGAGTAACGTCACAATCACCGCAAGAAGGAAAACGTCATGCAGATAGCTATGATTGAATCACTGATTATTGAATCATAAATCACTGAATGTAACGATCATTAAAATGTTCTTCCTTCAGCTTTGAATAAAGAAGGTTAGGGTCATAAGAAAAGACGTCACAATCGTTGAGAGATGGAAACCGTCATACTGATATATATGATTGAATCATTGATCATTGAATGTTACGCACGATCATTGTTTGTGGTAAAGTTAAGGAAGTCTGGATATATGAAATGCGTTTTTTTTAAAGAAATTATTCTGACAAACTGTATTTGGATTCATTTGCACTATTCCAAGGTAAATGTTTATAACGTTATAGTATTATATTTTATTAAATCAGGATACTTTTTGGAGATTCCATCTCGATGGACTATAACATTGACATAATAATAGCTTAGCGTCATAAGTTTATTTAACAACTACAATAAGAATGTTTACATTGTATTGTTTTCGCTGGAGAATAATGTTAGAACTTTTGAGTTCATACAAACTGCCAACCTTTTTCATTCAAATAATACTCCGTCTAATCTCTCTTCAATATAAATTATAAAAATATATAGATATTAAAGAGTATAGTTCGTGGTAATGAACATAACTTCATGTGATACGTGATGTTATCGTTCGTGTTGTGACGTCATCATAGAGCAGTCGTGTTTCCACCAACAACGAGTCCTATCAAAAACCCAAAGTTTATGGCGACAGACACTGCTAGGAAAATAATAAAGACGAATCTGTCAAGAATTATAGCCACATCCTGCCAGGTTACGTTTGCATCTTCGTCGTCATCGCGCTCTTTGCCTGATTCCGCGCTTTTCACGCG
>NC_068364.1:68560285-68651520 GCF_020536995.1 Dreissena polymorpha
GTGAACATCTGGTTTAGAAGATCCTGAAAACCACATTATTAGGCATCAATCAGCACGTGGAGGTGTGTTAAAATAAACATTAAATAGACCGCCGTAACTTTGGCGGCTATATGAATCTTTGAATTGTTTATGATATGGTCAGTGACTCCCTCGGTGAGCGCATTGGTTGATGCTTAGCAACCGGGTTCAGTTCTCGCTCCCGGTTCAAAATGTATTCCCCATCCTTACCCCACGTGTTCCTGCTGCTACTCCAGCTTACCCCATGTCACAAAACCGCAACAATATAATTGAGAAGAGTATTGCAATATTGTGGAAAAGATTATCATGTTTTCACAGGGAGCCTAAAAGATGTTATCCATTATTGTCCTACGCCGAACTTCTTAGTGCAACAATATTTTAATATGCGATGCCGTTTACTAGATATGCCGAGTTCTGTACAAATTACGTCTAACTCAGACTGTAGTACAGTGTGGAATTTGTTACGGTAAAAAACATTATATGTGAGGCTGAACCTATTAAAACGTTTGTATTAACGTGAAAATGAATCGTGTTACTTAGTGTACTGTGAATCGATGTCAAGTTTGCCGATGGCGGCATTGACTTATTGGAAACGGCGAGAGAAAAAAGTACAGTGTTTAATATGGTAAATTAGCGTATTATTCATACCAGTTGATCGATAGCTAGGATGCCGATGCCGACTTTGACCTCTGTGGTAGCATTGGGACGGGAAATAGGATCGTAACCTGCATCAAGCACAGTGTTGCTGCGAATGGCTGTTTCATAGGCGGCAGTGTACTCACCGAGTACAAACCGCGTTCCTGAAATTAGTAAGATCGCTTTCAAATGAAAATAATTTAATATATTGTAATCTGGATATATTTTGTATTTGCCGTTACATTATATGTGGTGATCTATCTATAAGCTGAGCTTTTTTAAAGAGGAATTGCAACTTTATTTTGCATGTAAATGATTGGTCTTTACTTATGCTGGTTGGAGAATAGACACTAGAAAGATAAAATATCGCTATTATACATTTGTATTATTTTATTTTAAACAAAAATGAAACAGCCCTTTCTTGTCGACGTGTTTTATGCAATCGCTTTTATGGTATTGATGTTGTTTACTTATGCCACATTATATGGACACAATAAAGGACACCAATACCATAACTGAGCTCAATGATTTATTCAGTCTCTATTTTATTTAAATTTACCCAATGTATGTCTATACAATTGGAACATTTACAGACAATTAATAGAAAAAGTGATTGACATGTTTCAGTTTCGTTGAATGTACTCATACTTAATTTTTTCCTATGAATTTTTGTTATAATACAGCACTCGTTTATATATTTCTTTTTAAATTGAAATTAATCGAATATTATAGTAAAACGTACATGAAATCCAAATGAGATTATGTGATTTTAAAACTTGCACAGACTACCGCGATACATGACCCTGCTTAAAATGTCCAAAAAAATACTTTAAAAGCAATTTATGCCACTTGTAATCAGATTCACTAATTAGTAAAACTGTCATTAGCTCTATTTATAAGCATAACTATAATATTTTGAAGAATATTAATTAATTATAAAAGAAAAAAACAGGTTTAGTATTTATAAAAAAAAAACGTCTGGGCATTTGGGGGCAATATTGAATATGCTAGTTTTGTAGTGCAAGCGATATACAAGAAATATACATATTTCCTTATCATCAAAGAAAAGCGTTTATAAACTATTTATTATCGTATCGATTTAAATTGCTAATTATCCATAAACAGAACAATATATTTAACATTTTCTTTATCTGCAAATATGCCCCTTTAATTGCCTATCAAATCTTCTGTTAATATATGCGACCACCTCGTTGGAGCCTACGAGTTTATAAATCGACGTTATTCATCACAAAATTGCGAAGTCCAAAAAGTATTATTCTCAAATATCGAAGGCGTCTTTTTAATTTTAAATTCTTTATTTTTCATCTGCAGATAATCTTGTCATGCTTCCTAAAATATTTTGTGGCATAAACCTGATGACGTAGTTTCAATATTACTATATGCGAAATCCATATAATTGTTTAAAGTGTTTTATTTCTCTCAAATTAAAACAAAACAACATGCTATAAATTAACCTTTTCTTTGGCAGAACACGAATAATGTGTCATCATATTATTAAAAAAATAATATAATAATTATATAAGCATATTAAGAATACAACCGCATAAACATTCCTCAGCATATACGCGTAGATTTCAATATTCCACTTGATAGTGATATAGCACTGGTAGAAATCTTGATTGTTTATATACGCAATTGAGCTCGTTAAATTACTAACATTTTCCGAAAAAAGCTCCATATATAATGTAACATAATATCAAGTAATATAAAATACAACGTTACCTTTGTTTCCACCGCAAACATTTTTTAAAGAAATTATTTTTATTTATATATATAATCCATAGAAAATCAGTACTTGCCAATAATTTCCAGCATACAAATTATATATTGGATGGCCCTCATGCTGTTTGAACACTATTTCGTATTCCAATAAGTATTCCAGACTATAAAATCTTTAACCGATCGGTATTGACCTTATCAACGCACTGTTATGGCGCAATACAAACACAACGATAAACATGTACATATGGCGTGATTTTATAACAAAATACTTAATTGCCTAGAATCGTCTTTAAAACGCGTGTGGCAAAGCTTACTAAATTAATACATTACGGAAAAATACATTCTAAAAATGATTACATATTAAAATTAATACGCGAGAAAACAGGAACAGTGCTTAGCCAACCTACGACTCACATCCCGATTTCTACTCTGTCTCTAAGAATACTGAAACAATATTTGAAAAGTCATTCAATTCAATTAACAACTACTTAAAATAGTTCGAACTACTAATCTTATACACGTATTTATAAACAAATACTTATGAAGAAGTACGTATTTTATTACATTATAACTTTTCTTATAGAACATATCCGCCTAAGCCTCTCATCGGATTATTAAAGAGATATGCGCATTTTTCACTGTTGAATTGAGCTGAAAAGAATTAATAGGTCAAAAGCAATGGCAAGTCAAGTCAATTTTATTGGCAAATACATGCGTACATAGCCAAAAAGAACAAACACATGCATGCACATGTAATGGTGGTGTAGAAAAAAAGACATAAATGCTTTAATTAATGAGATAAAGCGTATGGTATATCATGGTTATGAATTGATACTAAACGAAAATACAGTAAACAATCAGTTTATTACTATGTTTTTTTTTTCTAACTTTAAACGATGCGTCAAAAGAAAAAAAATGTGTTCCCCTCCTTAAAATCGCCTATTCGAAACTAAACCGTAGACGATATCAGGGGAAATAATTACTAACATGAGCATATATGTACATACGCATGCTACGCACAGACACTGAAAGACATGTATGTACAAACTTTTTTAGCTAAAAACATTTTTGTCTTGATAATACAAAATATATATACTCATATATGAAATATTTACAACACGCTATTAAAGAATCTAACACGTGCAACCTAAAATGACTTATACAATGGCTGGAAGCAGTAATACACCAAAAGAAAAATGACACCATTATAACAATAAACAACACATTAGCTCAATGCTAACTTATCCAACTGGCAGTTTAGACAATTGTAAAAAAATAAAGCCGACAACCTTTTAATTGAAAATTGGAATGTGAAAATTGAAAATATCTTTTGATAAAACTAATCCCTATAAGCTCTTAAATCGAAGGCTTATATGGTAAATTTAGCAAGGTTTATGATCGTCTTTCTATCAGAAGAAGAAATTAATTGTTTGAACTTTAACGTGGAAGGCCATCGAAAGAAATATTTTGGTAAATATGCTTTTCTCAGATCTCTATAAATACAGATAAGCACAAAATGATATTCGTTTTCAATAACTCCTATATTGCATCTAGTACATCTTCTTTTATTTCTAGGGATATACTAAAGAGTTAGTTTAAATGTGGTAACTGACCGATTATCTGCAACTCGTTTTGCTACCAGTTGTTAATAAAAAATATATATATCATATTCGATATTTTACATGACGGTACAGTCGTCTAAGCCGAGGGGAACTGTCTTGTATTAGGATCGGAGTTTGTGTTTTTGTGTCTTATGAACGAATCTGCACTAAAACTAAATTTAGATTCAAATCATAAATCGAAGCATTTCTTTCGTCAGTTGTCAAAACGAAAGTACGATTGATATTCAAATTCCTTGTTTTCTCTTTCCGGGATATTGTTTTAGTATGTTGATTCTGCATTTACAAATATAAGTGTATATGAAGTGAACACACCAAAAATAAACAACGGTTGCGATAGACACTTATAAACATAGCATATACTGTTAGATGCGCATTATATCATTTTAATGTTGATTCATTTTTTAATCTCTCCATTTCTAGGTCGAGTAATGCGTTGTTACGTCTCATAGATCAGTCGTAGATTGTTCGAGACCGGCTTCTTATGTGCGCTGATTTAAATCGTATTAACAGAGCCCGTATTTATGAGCCTTGTTCTGAGAAAACTGGGCTTAATGCATATGCCTAAAGTGTCGTCCCAGATTAGTCTGTGCAGTCTGCACCGGCTAATCGGGGACGACACTTGCCGCTTTTATGTTATTTTTAGTTTTAAGGAAGTCCAACCTTGCCAAAAATCAAGATTAAGCGGAAATAGTCGTCCCTGATTAGCCTGTGCTGACTGCACAAGCTAATCTGGAATGACACTTTACGCACATGCATTTAGCCCAGTTTTCTCAGAACAAGGCTCATATATATAGCACTGTTGTTGTGTGAGATGCAGATTCATCGACTGTGTCTGAATAATTTCGGAGACTTAAAGAGCAGCGGTAAAGCAATATTTTCAATCGAACACGTTCAATAAATTAATTGAGACTTTTCAATTTAATGAATTAATACATTGTTATATTTCTTTTAGATGTTAGTTGACCGTTTAATGAATTACAAACACGTTTGATAGCCCATTATTCAATGAGTTACTTATTAGTATGCGTGTCGAACTAATATTATGTCATGTCAGACTTATAATTTTGTTTATTTCAATTCATCTCGTTCTTCCCGAACGACCTTCTTCACATATAAGTACAGTCTCTCTTCGTATTAACTATACTATCAAGGTGTAGAATCAACGGGGTTTTCAGGGGCTTACACACGGGCTTGACAGAATGTAAACACACCGTTAACAACTTTATTTTCGCATATATCTCAAGTTTTTTCAATACATTTGCAACACTCTAAAGTGCAAAACAGACAGTTTTCCTTTCAGTTTGTGCCGATATCTTAAAGTATAAGAATCAATCATTGGAAACGTCTAAAATCGGTGACAAAATTTCACGTTGCGTGAAGCATAACCGTATTCATGAATGCAGTAAAGATCAAGAATAAATGGTCATTCGATATAGTACTTCTGATGTATTTCACATTGCCTTGGGCAACATAAACATCTGTCTGTTATGCACAAGTTGGAATTCGTAAGTTTTTTAAAAAGTTATTTGGAAAAAAAGCACAATTCACCGGTGTGTTTACATGCATTAACGCTTAATTGGGAACACCACAAAACACGTGATCCTGCACCCTGATTTGTGGATTGATAAACTATGCTATATCTTCAAACTCGATTTTAAAACATGTATATATGGTTATGTTTGTAATAATATAATAATAAATATTGAACGCATTGAACGAGTCAACACAGACTATAAGCGTGATAGTAAATTAATGTAAAACATTAAATAACAGCAATAATTCTGTCTTCAAAGGCAGGTTTTCAAGAGAGTTGACACCTGTTTGGAATCCGTACGATCAATATAAGGTTAAAAAACACGCGTAGCGATAAAGCTGTAACGGTAAATATTATTGGCGTCGCACTGAAGTGCGGAGACTAGTATGGAAATACGTGTTTTTTTCGCTTAAGGGAGGAGAAGTTATTTTACGGATCAATGTATAAAAATAATTTTGGTCAGAATATCTTGCATAGTGGTGATTTTTTGTGTAAATTAGTGTAAATAAGTACTGCATTTGTGCCTATTACATTTTCTACAACATTTATTGCCAATAATGCAAAGCTAATTATTTTCATTAATTACTGATTACAGGGACTGGGCAATAATATAAGATCACAGGGACTGGGCAAATACGCGAACCGGTGAAACTTTCTGATTTTGTATAAAAACAAAACATAATCAAAATATATTTAATTTGTGGTTTTTCTAACAATAGCGCAGACTTTTGCTGTTTGAGTTTTGGTTAACGCGTATTTTCTTCAATTTTACAAGACGACAGCGATTACACGGCTTATTGCTTTATTGATAACCGTTACATTACAGTCACTTATTAATATCTTAGTTAGAAGGTGCATTTTTAAGCGGTTCCGTAGTATAGTGGTTACACGCTCGCTTCGCATGTGACAGGCACAAGGTTTGAGCCCCAGTAGCATCAAATTCTTTTATTTGTGTTCTATGTTAACTTTTTGTTTTGATGTAGACATTTTAGTTAAAATAAATATGCTGTTTTATTGCAACCATTTTTGTGTTTTTATTATGCTCATGAAATATATGTGTGAGAGGGTGTGGGGGGATATCGTAAAGATATAAAAACTTTTTACAGTGTTTTCATAACAATGAGTACTCAACCCCTATCGTAAATGATCAACGTAAGAATAAGTTCAGAATCATCTCCCCTTGAATAGAGAAATAAAATGAAATTACGCTTACAAAATGTATCAGATTTTTAAAAACCTACACAGTTCTGTTCAATAACTAAAAACTGCACACGGATGCCAGTAAAAAAGGAAACCAATGTAAATAAAATGAACTATGAAATATTTGGGGGTTACACCACAAAACCATAAATAATGGTTAATTGGGGGTTATAACACAACATCAAAGATAATGGTTATTTTGGGGGTTATAACACAAAATCATAGTTAATGGATATACCAGTATCTTTTTCTATTTTGTTTAAAATAATCGGCCAATATATTAATATTTACAGTAGAAAAAAATCGTTTCATGTAACTTCATTGAGTGCCTTTTACACTGAAATTCCCGACGCCCTTTGATGCTTTGCATCAATCCTTATCTTGTTGATTACACAATTGACTTAATTGTCTATGCTGTTCAATAAATAGATGGTTGTTTGGTTAAGTCGTATTAAAAATGCCGATGAATAGATGTATGTAGCACGATGACAGTGACACTGTATCCTTTTTAAATGCCATACGTTCATAAAATATTCAAAAAATGACAGTCTGTACTTGTCATATTACTGGGTAATTTACATTCTAGTTCCCTTCGATCATTGCTTTGATACATAATGATATAAAGATTAATTAAATAAGATGGTCATATGTGTAAACGATTTAAGTAGCCGTTAAGTAGTTAAATCCAGTACGCAGAAGACAGAAGTTGTAAATAAATAAACCGATACTGGCGATAAGATTCGTGAATCTCATTGAAATTACAATTAAAACGATTACTGTTTGACGTAAGAGCGATGGTAAGACGAATTATATTCAACTGAACCGTGATTCTTAAACGACAGGGGCTCACAGTTTTCTTTCTTTGAAGTGAATTCCTAATATTTCGAATGTGTCATTATAACCATATGTCATTGAATATGTCGTTACAAAGTGACATTTCCGAGTGAAGGTATATACACTTGAATAATAAATGACCCACTTTAATCTCTGTGAACTTGAAAAAACACACACTTAAATTGTTAAATCTATTGTCTTTCTAATCTTGTTTAGTTTTACGATATGAGGACCCTGTTCCTTTATTGTAAGGTAACACGAGCTATTTCACCTAATTTTATTATTTAGTACGGCGTGACATTAAATTTAAGATAGCGCCAGTACTCGTTACGATCGGCTTAATTATAGTTATTTATTGCGTCGTTTCCCCAAATATATTCACGATATTCTTAACAAACGTCTATAATTCTGATAAAGCTTAACCATGGACCAGAAAAACATGGAAGGAGTTTATAAACCATTTGCGAACATTCAAAAATATCTGTCGTATTTAAATAGATTAATGACATACTTGATACACACATTTGGTAACCACTTAAGTTTGTTAATGTCTTGATACAATTTTTTATTTAACTATTTCTACGATACATGCTGTTTTTTAACTCCTCATGCCACTATCTATTTTGATCTTGAACTATATGCATAATGTGTGCGATTTTTCTTTCGGAACCACGTATTTTATAATTGTAACGTGAACATTTCCCTTCGTCTAATACGACAGCGACAGATGGAAATAAATGGCGATCTTAGGAATCTTGCGCATCTGATATGGTAAACTGGGCATGAACAACGGGGAACTGGGAAAACGAGATTAGGACGTCGGGAATTTAAAATGGGGATCTTTGGCGTCGGACATTGAAATTGGTTGAATAAAAAATCTTGTCATGGGCATCTGATATCGGGATGTTCGCACTTGACATTTGGATACGGGTCATCAGAAATGGGGATACGGACACTTGTAATGTGTATATTACGCCGCGTCTTTCCTGGCTATCGTTGGCACTTCAAATGTATCTTGCTATCAGAAATGGGATCTTCGGCATTTGAAAATGGATCTTACGCACAGGAAAGGGTGACCTGTGCGTCTTACATATGCAACTTAGACGGTTGAAATGGTGACTAGTGATATTTGAATGTGAATCTTAGGCGTCTGAAATGGAAATCTTGTACAACAAAAATATTTTTTAATTGTTCACATGAATTGTGGATTTTTGGAATCTGAAATTCGGATAAAGGTATGCGTAATGATGATCTATTGCGTCTGAAATACAAGTCTGAATATGAATGTGCGGGTATTGTGAGCAGCTATAATAGGTATCTGTTTACCGGAAATGGAAATATTTGTCCCTCAAGTAGGGGACTTGGTGTCTGCAAAGGGATCATGGTCATCTCAAATAGGGACCTTAGAAATCTGAAATATTGGGAATGTAAAACGGATATCTTGGGCAATTGAAATGGGGATCTTTTGCATACGAAATGGGGAGTTTAGGCATTTGTAACGGGGTTCGGGGCATCATGAATAAAATATGCACTTGGTATCTAGGGCACCTGCAAATGAGAACTAACGGATCTAAAACTAAGATATGTTTATCTTTAAATGGGACCATTTACATATAAAGGGATATTTCCTGTTTTTGAAATGGGTGGTTCTGTTTATCTGAAAAATGGATTTTATTACACCTGCCATTGGAATCCTGGTCGTAATATTGGAGCACTGCAACATCTGACAAATGGATCTGATTAAACTTAAATGGGGATACTGGGCTGTAGTATCGAGTCTCGGCGTCTGAAAATGGGACATAACAAATTGTGGAGTTGAAATACTATTTCACATACGTTAAAACGTTAAATCTGAGTTAGTCAAGTGGCGCCAAAGTGTAGGCTGCCAAAATTTGTGCTCTCATATTTCGGATTGTTTTGAGAATACCAGTGACAGGAAAAATGTGATTTTTGTCAGTGATATTCATTAATGTTTGACGGATGCAATTCTTAATTTATCTTTAAAAAAGATATGCTAAAAGTAGAATATTAGTAGAAACTATTTGATCTGTGTTAATATTTTGGGAATATTTTATCAACGGATTAATATTTTTCCTGTGGTGAACACTTTCTCAACGGATTAATATTTCACCTGTGGTGATCACTTTCTAAACGGATTAACATACTTGCAATCACTATGTGTCTGACTAGATATAATAGGGACCAATTATTGGATTTATCTGCAGTGTCAAGATATCATACAATACCAAACAAAGCAACGTTAATCATTTTAAAGCAATACAATCTTTTGAAATATAGAGGTACCCGAGGCGGTAGAGATCAAGAGTTACGTGTATGGGACACAAATAGTGGAGTAAATTTAAATAATCTACAAAGTTTACCATCACAAATTCCAACTGTATCATCTTTGAAAAGACACAGCACACAAAACATTTCAGATGCAAACTTAAACAGCCTCTCATACCCCAAGAAATGCAATACACTAAATGGTCTAAACGAAAAAATATCTTGCCTTACATTGAACTGTCATTCTGTTGTCAGAAACAAAGATGTTTTGATTGGTCAATATCTGAGAGAATAAAAAAATCGACTTTGCCGTTTTCACAGAAACCTGGTTCTCAGATGAAAAGCAATACCAAATAGATACCTCAGACTTAAATCAAAATGGTTATACAATGAGTACTGTAAATCGTTCAAATAGAACAGGCGGCGGAGTGGCTTTAACTTGTCGGACTGGGGTTATGGTACGAAAAGTGTCAAGTAGTAATACCCGGACATTTGAACATGGTATATGGCAACTGATTCTCAAAAACATTACACTTAATGTAATTGGCGTTTACAGACCACAATCATTAGGGACTGAACATCAATTTTTAAAAGAATTTTTCGAATCCATGGAGGACATTGTTCCCAACTATTCAAATATTATGATTATTGGAGTTTTCAACTTGCATGTCAACAAAACTAACAGTGTTGTGACTGAATTTAAGAATTCTCTTGTAGCAATGGGTTTGGAACAACATGTTAATTTCAGCACACACACAGAGGGAAATACACTCGACCTAGTTATCTCTGAGGCTACAAATGGTATTGAAATCAATTCGTGTGAACCAGGCCCTTTCTGTTCGGACCATTGTGTAGTTAAAGTCGTTACCAAAGTACAAAAAGAACAAAAAGAGTCGAACAATAAAATTTCGAAATTTTAAAAACATAGACCACTCAGCATTTTCTAACGACCTCAATGAAATGTCAATTTCAGCAGACAAAGTAGACACTTTTGTAGAGCAATTTGAAGATGAAATCTGTAGAATTCTTGATAAACACGCTCCATACATTGAGAAAAAAAAAATCTGTCTTGCACCAAAACCATGGTTTAATGAAAACATTCTTGAACTAAAACGTAAAACACGCAAACTGGAACGCATGTGGAGAAAATATAAACAACCAGACCAATATGAACTTTTAAAAAATGCCAGAAATAAATACACTTTCGAGTTGAATGCAGAGAAGCAACGATCGCTTAGTCAAAAAGTCATTGATTTTCACGGAGATTCTAAAAAACTCTACAAGTTTGTATCAGAATTAACAGGAAAAAATGATGATAACCCTATGCCGGAAGGTAAAAGCGACACCGCGCTAGCTGAAAATTTTGCCGATCACTTCCTGGATAAAATTAACAAAATTCAAGATGCCCTTGCAAGTTTCGAAAAATTCACACCCGATCACAAGGAAGTACCATGTTTCGGTATGTTTGAGGAGCTAACCCAAGATGAAGTAAAAAAGATCATCTTCAAACAAAATCATGTGAACTAGATGCATTGCCAACAAGAGTACTAAAATCATTTTTAAACGAGTTACTACCGTTCGTGACAAAATTGGTTAATCTATCTCTGAGTCAAGGAGTTTTTCCTTCAAAATTTAAACAGGCAATAGTAAGACCACTTCTTAAGAAAATTGGACTAGACCTGAGTTATGCCAACTATAGACCAGTGAGCAACTTATCATTTCTATCGAAAGTGATTGAAAAGGCTGCTCTGTTTAAACTCAATATACACGTAAATGAAAACAATCTCCTTCCAAAAAATCAGTCAGCCTACAGACAATTCATTCCATTCTTGTGAATCTGCTTTACTTAGACTAGTCAATGATATACTCGAAGGTATGGAAGAACAAGAGGTTACAGCACTTATCGCCATTGATTTGAGTGCTGCCTTCGATACAGTCGATCATGACATTCTACTAGACGTGTTGCAAAAACAATACGGTGCATGTGGCACGGCACTAAACTGGATAGACTCGTATCTTCGTCCAAGAAGCTGTCGCATAAGTGTTAATTCAGCTTTATCGGCGGCACGTTCTTTGGAGTGTAGTGTCCCCCAGGGTAGTTGTCTCGGTCCATGGCTCTACCTGACGTATGCTGGAACACTGTTTGATGTCGTTCCTCCCTCCATCACAGTCTACGGTTTTGCAGACGACCACACCGCAAACAAGCGATTCAAACCTACATCTTCTTCTGTTGAAAGAACTGCCATTCAAGAACTTGAAAGTTGTGCACTCGTTATTAACAACTGGATGAACGAGAATAAACTGAAAATGAACGCATCACAAACGGAATTCATCATGTTCGGTAGTAGATCCCAATTAAATTAATGTCAATCTAAAGAAATAGATATTGCTGGTGACACTGTTAAAGCAGAAAAATGCATACGGTATTTTGGTGCAAATTTAGACGAAACACTAAATTTTAAAGAACACATCAAAATTAAGTACCGTACAGCCATGTACAACTACCTTAAAATCAAAAACATAAGGAAATACTTAACAAAAGAAGCAACAGAAATACTCGTTTTGTCTTTAGTAATATCCCATCTAGATTATTGTAATCTTATCTTGTATTGAACAGCTCAATGCAAAATAAACAAAATGCAACGTATCCAAAACATGTGTGTCAAATTGGTACTCGGCCGACAGACATATGACAGTTCAAAAGATGCCTTGTATGAACTACACTGGCTACCAGTAAAGGCTAGGATAACATTCAAATTACTGAACTTCATGTATAATTGTTCTGTTGGTAACGCGCCAAAATACCTTACAGAACTTTTAAAAGAAAAAGTACCAGCACGTAGCCTACGATCTACCGTCTCGTATGACGGATGTTATGATGTGAAACGCACAAAGAGAAAACTTTCATGGACAGGAGTTTCGGAGTTGTTGGTCCGAAATCGTGGAATGACCTTCCATCAAGCATCCGGACTTCCGCATCAATAAATATTTTCAAAAGGGATTTGAAAACATTTCTCTTCAGAGACTTTTACAACCTATTTTAATTTGAATACCTGTGATTTAAAAAAATAATCGAGACTCAGTTGTACGGGCGTATTTGTCACTAGGACTCATAGGACGAAGCAATTAAAGAATTGTGCGGGCTTCTTTGCTCGAAAAGATTATTTATTGTACAAGTGACTGGTAACCAAGAATCATTAGGTCTTCTTTGCTCAATGATTGAATTACATCAACCAGCTGTCTTTTAGTCATGCTTAGGCCTTCTAGTTGTGTCTTATAGTCACACTGTAATTTTAACCTTCAAGTTGTGTCTTGTAGTCACACTTGGTCAGTCTATTTGTGACTTGAAGGCACGATAGTTCAAATAAGGTTAAAACCCAAAAGAAGTGTCCTTAAGTATGACAGGTGACCGGTAGCTGTGGGATCCGACAGCCAGAGTGCAGAAATATCCTTTTACGTATCCTTTTAGTTAATGAAAAACAGTGGCTTTATGTTGCCGAATATTTGGTCATAGTATCATTATAATTATTGTCTTAACTCTAGTTATATCAATTTATTACATAATATTTTACTTTTAATGTGTTTAATAGTGTAGCCGGTATTGTTTTATTGCTTAAGTTCCTTACAGCATTCTTATTTATATCACACATTTTAAGATCATTAATCCTTTAATTAATGCTGCATAATATTATCAATACCTCTTATTTTTTATCAATTTTATGTACATATATATGTTTTGTACAACGCCATTGAATATAATTATATAAACAGGCGTTTCATCAAATTAGCAAGTTTCAAGTTTCAATCTTGCACATTGGTGTAACATGTTACAGTTAATGCCAAGTTTCTGCATGTGCATTTGATGTAAACATTATTTAATATAAATTAAATAGACAATTAGATGTGAAAATATTCTTTAAATGGAGCCATTTTACAAATCGTGTTTCCGAATTGTACTGCATTGATCTAATGTTCGGTAATGTCAATTCTTTATTTAAATGTCATCGAATTCATTTGAAAAATTTGAAATCTTTACACCATGCAAAAAAGACATATTTAATTGGGGTAATCTCAAGCCATATTTAACTTATGTGTGCATAATTTTAACACTCATGCTAAACGCGATGTATGGCCGTTCAGGGACTGCAAGATTTAGCCGGCGCGTTCCAACCAAACAAAACCGGATTCGATTCGACGCCTTCATTGTAAACCTGACCTAAGTTTAAGGAATACTTTTGCTAGTAATAATTGCTTATCACATATGGTTCTTGTGATTTTAACACAGTTTGAGTCTCATATCACCTCAATTGTTCAACAACAAAAAAATCACAAGATCAATCGACTAGTTCATTATGACAGTACGAAATATTTCATGCATCACAAGAAGCCAACTGCAACAAATCAGTGCACACATATACCTTTGATGTGTAATCGGGGGTGCATAATTGGGCTTTCACGTGACACATGTCACTTGGGCTTTCATGTGACACATCTCTCATGGGCTTTCACGTGACACATGTCACTTGGGCTTTCACGTGACACATGTCATTGAAATCTCCCGCGCGGCTAACACATACGTGAAGACAAGCTCCGATATGTGGCGTATGCCGTTTTATAAAGGATATGTAACGCTATCTTGAATAAAAACCATCTTTAATAAGCAATAAACCATATCAGCGTGCTTTCTATATTTCATAAGAAATATAACATGTCAGCGTATAATTTGGTACCGAATAACGGCCCTAATCAGATTTTCTGACCATTTTTCTTAATTGGAGATAAAACGTTTACATATCAGGAAATATATCAAGAACCTTTTATAAACCATGTGTATGCAAATTCGTTACAGAACAGTGCTTGGTAAAGCAATTAGCTTGGTTTATATTACAATTTAGTATATCTTACAGAAAAGAAGAAATTTTAATTGAACTGCATATTTTTTTCGAGTGTCAACATATATGGCAAATCATAACTCTAATAATACGAACAGGTCTTTATGGATGCCACATCAAATCTAGGTTGAATACTTACCTATATACAAGGTAATTGTCAGTCTTGATGTCGTTTCTAAAAAAATATTAATATGCAAACCTGTTTCCCTGATTTTACATGTTGAATGAAACTAAAATGTAGACACATTCAATCCTCAAGTGTCCATGAGCGATTTCCCGTTCAAAGATGACTTTCGTACCTTAAATCAGGTAAAAAAAAACACGCTGAACAAGTTGCTTTAAGAATGTGACACGACTCATTATTTGGCTGAAAATGACTCTAAGTTTCCCGACTTAACCGTTGCCGGTTCCATGCCCAACGGCAATAGGAAAACGCTGCATTCATAAAATATTCCGTTTGCTTTGAATATTTCACTATACAATACTTATAGAATACGCGACTAAAGGTATACAATACTCATGAATTTGATCAATAAAATAACTTGTAGTGTACTAAAACGTGTATAAATCATGCGATAAACCGACTTTAACAAAAGACGCAACTGATTATTTCTAAACTTGTGTTTGCTCAAACCGCAATACTGTATGACATTGCACGTGTGATATTCGGATACACATAACGTGTAAATAACTGCAAATTCGCTCTTCTAAGTAATATGTAAACATGCGTTTGGAAGAATCAGATCCATCATAAATGACCCACCACTTTGCTCTTGTTGTGCGAACCTCTATGATGTCTGCTGCTTTTTGTTAACACGCGGTGTATGTTTCCAAAGTAACGCCAGGGGACCTTGAAAGCATAATATGTGCAACAATAAACTGAATATTTAGTCTCGCTATTAAAAATAGGCATTTATATACCGTGTACATGTACATAAATACTTTGCACATGCACATCTTTTTATTTTTTATAAATATTATATGTGTAGTGAATACCTCGAGTGTTTTTCCTGAACATTGTAATTACAACTGATGCTTGATTGCTCTGCTTTACGATAAATGCATCTTCTTTGTTGACACATACACATTTGTATAAGTTCCCGAAAGAAAAATTGGCGTACAAATTGGAAACTGATACATGTGTGCTGATTTATGTTTATTATTTCTTCTACCAATCACAGTTCTTTCTTTTTAACACGACCATTGCCATCTGTTTTTTGTTGTTGTTTATTACGTGATTTAATTCGTCAATTATTTGTGTCTGAGCATTGACCTATGTTTATGTCAAAAATGCTTTAAACTTAAGAAATTTATCAAGACATATCATTGTGTTGGGTAATGTGAAAGTTTATACGACTTAATGATAACGAACTTACAAACCGAACTTTTGTCTTTGATTGAATTCGAGGCACTGCAATTAAACGAACGATAGTCAAATTCACAACATGATAATATCTTTATTACTAGAGTGATTAAATAGCATGCACTGAGTTGAAAAAAATACAATTTTATCTTCGCGAACCAAAATCACTATTAAGGTATTATCCTGCATGCTTGACTACGTTTGATGAAGCGTCTAAAAATATCACATCATGTTTTGCGTTCGTGATTTCTTTAAAAACTTCAAAGAATATCCTTGATATCCTTATAAAAAAGAAAAGTCGTGTCTTGCAAATGAAGTTATTATTAACGACAGCATACATGTGACTTAACCTATGTTATTCATGTATAATTAAGTGCATTCAGTGGTATAAGTTTACGTGGACTACTTTGTCGTTTACTGCAAACTTGCAATAAACAACATGCATGTTTCTAGGTAAATGTGTAACATATTATACTAATAAAAATAATAGTCCATATGGTGTGCGTAAGATAATCAATGTCCATTTGTGTTTATTTCCATTAATATTAAAAGCGTAATAACCCACAGTCACATCAGCAACACTGTAAAATTTCAATAAACAACACGGAAGTTGGTAGGTAAATGTGTAACGTACTATTATTAGAAGAATGCATGTTTTAGACTGACGATGTACTATGTACAAGTCTTAATAACTTGTACACTGCTCTGTTAATAATTTTGAAGTGTAAGCGGTCAGTACAATGTCATACATGATACTAGTTCCAAAATTGCATCTGCGGCATTCATGTGGATGTGGACACATGTTATTTATATTTGAAACTCACAAATATATTAATGTAAATTTAATGATTGAAAAATACATGAATGTTTAAAAATTCATGTTATTATTGTTCTGAACTTTTGACAAAGTTAAACATTGATCAAAATCGCAACTGAAAGTCTGTTAAAATGTATATGTGATAATACTATCAACATATATTTTCACAGGCGATAATTTCCACGTTTCGTTTTGCACGTTACGACGTGACTACTATATGATTGATGGATTTGCTATCCACTCCTCATTTGTAACAACATTCTACAACGCGTTTCCAAGTGTCATTCGTTCGCACGTGTCCAAGTGTCCACGTGTATACATGTGTATTAACTTACTTTGTTTTAACCATAAATATGTATTCCAAAAACGTGCCTCTTGTTAGTGTATTGTAAATAAAACTATACTTGTGTTATTAATTCAGACGAAAACATTTCTTATTAAGCCGGACATTAAGTTATATCCATTTAATATATCAATACAAAGGCGTTTGCTGATGAAATTTGGAACATAAGTTAATCTATTTGTCGCCTCATAGAATTACCTAGGTTGGGTCACTAAGAAGCCACGAACAAAATGGCAAACAAATTAATGAAATCATCGATAAGGTCACAATGACAACACGCAAAAGCAAAGCATAATGTTAACATGAAGCAAAATGCAACAAGTCAGTCCGAAAATATGCCTTTAATATAAAATCAGGGTGGCATAACTGGGATTTCAAGTGAAACATGTAACTGCAATCACTCGTGCGACTTAAAAATACGTGATGACATGCACCGATATATGGAGTTTGTTGTTTTCTAAAGCTATCTTGACTCAAAACTACATGTAATAAGCAAGACACCATGTCAGCGTGCGTTTTATATTATAAGAAAGATACAATGGCAGCTTTTTCCTTCTGTATAAAGTTGGAACAAAATAACGGCCCCATCTGATTTCTGACTGTTTTTCCTAAATTGGAGGTACAACTTTTGAATATTAGGAAATGTATTTCCATCAAGAACTAATGATCGACCATGTGTAGTTGTTTAACCTTTGTTTTATCTAATCAACTACCGCAATTCAAATCACTTACAGTGCAGTGCTTGGTAAAGTCATTGCCATTGTTTCTATTACAATTTATTATTTCATACAGAATATGAGAAATCTGAATTGAACTGAGTATTCTTTCGAGTTTCAACAGACATAACTCTGATAATACGAACAGGTCTTAAGGATGCCCGTTTAAATCTAGGTTGAAGACTTCACGATTTACAAGGTAATTGTCAGTAGTCATGTCGCTTCTGAAATAAATGAATATGCAAAACTGTTTCACTTATGTAACGTGTGGAATTAAATTGAAATGAAGACACATTCAATCCTCAAGTGTCAATGAGCGATTTCCCGTTCAAAGATGAATTTCGTACCTTAAATTAGGGAAAATAACACGTTGAACAAGTTGCTTTAAGAATGTGACACGACTTATTATTTGGCTGAGAATAAATGACTCTAAGTTTCCCGACTTAACCTTTGCCGATACCATGCTCCAACGTCAAAAGGAAAACGCTGCATACATGAAATATTCCGTTTGTTTGTATATGTCAATATACAATACTAAAAGTATACACTACTAATGGCATTTTTGTATATTCTTTCTTCTACCGATTACTGTTCATTTTCATACACGACCATTACCATCTGTATTTATTTGTTGTTTATTACGTGAATTGATTCGTCAATAATGTGTGTCTAAACATTGAAATCAACTTATTTGACATGCAATATTTTTTATTAAAACTTAAAAGTAAAAAAAAATATCAAGGCATAACATTGTGTTGGGTACAAAAAAAGTTTATACGACTTAACACATAATATTTTCTATCATGGTTTGCTGTCGAATATACCACAGTAAGGAGCATAGATGCGTAGGGATTAAATCACGAGTGCGAAGCACGTGTGATTTGATTACACAATTCTATACAACTAACTGCGGGTTATTCGACAACAAACCGTCATGGCAAATTATTATTTCAATTCTAACACGATTCTGATTGATTTGGTTTAAGCTTTATGACGTGAACTATATTTTTTAATACTCCGCCCTTCTTAGTACAGAGTTCACTATTTAGTGACGTCACTGAATTGTACAAACATACGACGTCGTTTTCATTCATAAATATTTTGCAAATGACGTCACTTTCATTGAAAGTGAAACTAAATGACGTCACGTTTATTGATGCTACTGAAAAGCTAAACATGCTATACATATTTTCTGAATTAGGTTTCCTAGCAAATAACATTCTTTGTAGGCGTATTTATGCCACTTATCACCAAATATGCAATGTGTTGTTTAATGACATTTATATACATGCTACATTTATTACATTTCTTTTAGAGCGGGTTTAAGCACGTGCATTTTACTGCAATATTTTATTTATTTATTCTGAACTATTTTCGAAACATTAAGCTCCGCCCATAAGTTATTGCAGAATAACCCACACTTGACTTCCTTCTTTGTCTATAAAAAAACAAGTCGCGTGCCGTGCCGTGTTAGAATTAATGATAACAAACTTACAAGCAGAATGTTTCCTATGATTTACTTCGAGGCCATGATGTTAAACGTACGACATTCATAGTCAACTGCAAAACAAGATATTGTCTTAATTACTTGAATGATAAAATATTATGAACTGAATGGAAAGAACATATAATTCTATCATCGCCAACCATAATCATTATTTAGGTATCGTCCTACATGTTTGACTAGATTTGATGAAGCGTCTTAGAATATCACTATAACTTCATATTTTGAGTTCGTGTTTTCTTTACAAACTACATAGAATATCCTTGATATTCTTCTTAAAAGAAAAACTAGTTTATTTAAAATGGTGGTGATATTGACGTCATCCTAAATGTTGCTTAATTTACGTATTTCATGTACGATGCTGTGTATTACACGTAAGTGTTACATGTTTACTTGGCTACTTCGTCGATTTCTGCATAATTGCAAAACACAACATATATGTTTGTATGTACATGTGTAACATATTATTATTAAAAAAGAGTTCATATGGCATTCGTAAGATGATAAATTTTCCATTTGAGTTTTATTTTCTATAAATATAAACAGAATTATTTTTATTAATAGTATGTTGTTGTTGTTTTTGCAAACCACTGTAATGCAGAACGTTATAATATAATATGTCAGTATTTATTACTGTATGATCATCCCCCCTAACTTGTGGTGTTTTGTAATTTAAACATGGTTAAGACTGACGATGTATAAAGAACATTTCGTAATCATATATGCTCTGATGTTAATAACTTTGCAATATTAGCGGTCAGTACAGTATCATAACTCATACATTGCAAATCTCATCTGCGGCGTATATGTATATGTGGGCACATTTTACGCTTAGCGAAAACTCAAACCATATCTCATCAACGTAAATTGTGGGATAGAAAAATAACTATAATTTGATAACATTCATATTTAAATTGTTCTGAATGTTTGTCAAAGCAAAAAAGCAAAACCATCATCTAAATACCCACTGAACGTGCGTCAACATGTATATGTTAAAATACTATGAAAATGTAATTTCACATGTGATAATTTCCAATTTTCGCATTGAAAGTTACTTCATGACAAGTATCTTGATGATGCATGAGCCATCTACTCCTCAATACTTGACACATTCTACCACACATGTCCTCGTGCCATTCTTTTGCACGTGGCCACGTGTATATCACTTTATTCAGTTATTATATTATTAACCTTCAATATTATTTCCAAACACGCATCTCTTGTAAGTGTGTTGTAAATAAAATGGTAAACTTTTAAAATAATTTATACAAAAACATTTCTTATTTAGCAGGACATGAAGTTATGTTCGTGTATTATAACAATACAATGGAGCACGCAGATGCGAACTATTGTAAATTGTTCAGACCACATCTAGAACTGAACATAATCAATGTGTCGCCTCACGAAAATACCTATGTTGAGTCACCACGAAGCCACGAACACAACGGCTAAAAAATTACTGAAATTATTTCAAAACGATGTTAATTACAAGCAATGTGGTTGTATGTATTAACTAAGCCAAATTTGGAAACTCGACATAGGTAACATATATAATAGCGATATACAATGGACCTTTATTATGCTCTAAAAAAATCCTTTATATGAATCTTTTACCGACTTAAAAAACATGAACATTATGAAGACAAACACGAAACGCTTGAATAATTTGAAGAGTTCTGTTCTTATCGTTATTTTGTGTGACATTACGTGGATTGCTGATATAAACTATAAAATACTCAACTTACTATATCAGTATGCATGGTCGTGTGTTTTAAGTGCTAGACTTTTACTCAAATGGTTAGTTGTTAGAAATCATTTGAGGATTTTTTTTCATTCTTTAACTTTATTTTTTTTACTGGAAATGTTTAAGCTCAGTTGAATATCAATATCCGAGGGGATATTAAATAATTAAAAATCACTGATTCTACTTCTTTACCTCTTTAAGTACAGTTCGGTTCTAAGATGGTTGATTGTGTTTTAAGTTTTTACCATTTATTTAATTTATTTTAAAAAGTGCACATACGACCTTTAAATTAAAGGGGTAGAATTAATGGAAAGATTTAGTTCAAGTTTTTTTAATTTATCAGTTTAATACATTTAGTGACAAACTTCAACACCTGCTACAATCTGTGAAAAGTTCCCTTTGAATGAAAGCATGATGGTAAAATGTATTCTAGTTTGCCAAAAACCAGCTAGTCAAATTTAGAATATCCAACGTTCATGGAAATTATATTCATAATGTTGTTGTGTGTTTGTTTTGAAAATAATCAAGTTAAAGAAAGTTATAATTTAAGTGGATTGTT
This sequence comes from Dreissena polymorpha, assembly GCF_020536995.1. Taxonomy (NCBI): domain Eukaryota; kingdom Metazoa; phylum Mollusca; class Bivalvia; order Myida; family Dreissenidae; genus Dreissena; species Dreissena polymorpha. The sequence goes on from NC_068364.1 coordinate 68,582,097, forward strand.
TAATTTCACGGGGCGTAACTTATCGATAAGTTTATAACAGGAGCATATGTTTCACATGTATGTACTAAAATTATACATATTTAATGGTTCTTCAGTATATGTCTTTTCAGTTCGGTTTTTAGTATGTATTTAATTTATTTTAAAAGTACACATACGACCTTTAAATGCACCTGTACGCGTCTGTAAATATACATAAAAAACGCTTTTATATAAAAACACCAGTAAGCACATACCATGATAATTTGGTTTATTCATCGATACAATTCATGCAAACGCTATGTGTGTCCAATGCAGTATATTACGTATGCACAGCAGGATGCATTGATTCCCTAAGTGTTCCAATCATTTTGTATCATGGACTCAAGCGTATATTGAATACTGATTAAATCAACGCATTTTTAGCTTATATATAAAGTCCGTGATAATTGGTTTGTATAATATGTAAATTTCATTGACTTTTACCAGCAAACTTATAAGTTATAGCGAAAATCCACGAACTTTTGGAACACCCCTCGTAGTTTAACGGTTTATAATACAATGACGAATGCTTCGGTTATTGTAGGAAAATATGTACGTCACTATCGGCTCGGGGCGCTAATTTGTCTTTGCTGCATTTTATGAAATTCGGCTTTAATGTATAATTTTTCTTGCCTATTTTGTGTTATTGTAACATATTTTATCAATATATTACAATTAAACACATTTAAAAAATCGTATATACCCGCTTTCAAGATTAAGTCTAATAGCAGTCAATGCTTAATTATGACTTCGCTTCAGTTTCATTGGGCAATAATAAGATATGAAAATTGGGAAGTTTTTATACAGACTAAAACAATCGCTCTTTAAAAAGTACATGTATCTCCAAGGCGAAAGTATTAACCAACATGTTATGTTCAATAACATACGACATGAACATCATCTGATATTAAAGACTGTGATGTCGTTTAAATAAACATTAAGAAAGAAATATTCTTATTAATCTTTTCTATAAAGAGTGCAATAAAATATTCTGCAACACTGACATATTTTACATTAATAATGTGTGCACTTGTCGCTAGGTTTACTTTTCTTCCATAATTCTTACGAGCGTCATTGACAAAACCCATTTAATTTTTAGACACATCACTAGACCGAAAATGAATGGTGCATGTCATGCGAAGAATTCATATGCGTCTTCGTACAACACATGAGGTATTTTAACTTAACGTAAAAATAATAGATTTCGAATATCATTGTTGTTTTCACGAAAAGGTTCGTTGTTTATGTATCGTAAGGAGGTATACATTAAATGAACATTAGCCAACGGAGATGTTCCGATATCGAGCTGTGTCGCATCCGTTGGTTGTGTGAAGTCGTATTTGTCATCACATCCAATACAGCAGGCCACATTAAACGAGTGTGAAACAACAAACCGTAGCACCACAGCCATGTTATATTCATATTTTTTAAACAAAGCCAAGATGTTAACAAAACAAGGAAAAGCTATTGGTACTAGTGTTACTTTTTTAACAACCTTCACTTTTTATATATGTCTTAGTAGCATGATGCTCGTTTTCTTAGTAACTTCCTGATGACGTTTTCATCGTATCGGTGGAGGACGCACCACATAATATGTGTAGATATTGATAACGATGCAGTTTTCGTTTAAGTATGTTTATGATGTTCATGAAAATATGCGACTCATTAATGACATCAACACAGAATCAAAGTGGTTTTACAGTGTATCTTTAGAGTTTCTAAACGTGATCAGGCATTCATGTGCGTATCAGCGATTTCGTGCTAGCGTCTTATGTATGAACAAACAACTTTACGAAGCACACATTATCACGTAAAAAAGTTGATAATTATAAAGACAATAGACGAAAATATATTATACTAGTTGTAAACGGGTTATGTTTGATATATTATTGACGAATGTATTGCCGTGTATTGTGTTTACAATGGGATAGTAAAATGAATTTTAAGTTTTGTATGTGTTCTAGGTTTTAAATGTTTTATATTTAAATGCATGAACCGTTTTTTATGACATAATTTCATTACAGTTCAAAGTGCTTTGCAGTCTCCCCTTCAACAATCCTATTAAAGAAACATGGTAATAATATAAGTCAAACATCTCTGACTATATTCTGTCAATTTTGGGCGTATGGGCAAATTTTATCGTCTAAATGAATTGCAAATTACTGTCAGTAAAACACGTTTTTGAAGTATTTAATGTGTACAAGACCCAACTTTTAAGTTTTTTTTATTGCGCTACGCGGAAAATGTGTCTCACGACATCGATAAAAAGGTGCAGTACAGACCGATGGAATATGTACACAAAAAATAATGCTCATACAATACTGTGTATCGTATACAAAGCTAAGGACCCAAACGATCAGAATAAAGAGCCACACTTGACACTTCCTTGCAAGTGTCATAGTCATCTTGTTACAGAAGAAGTAACCATTTATTCGTATTCTCATGCTACAACTGGTAAAGTATCACAAATTGCAACTCAATATTACTTTCTAAATTTAAGAATACCATAGTCGGTAATTAATTCGGCCACGTACATGTAATCAGGGGCGACACGTTCCGCCTAAACCTGAGTTTTGCTAAGAAGAGACTTTCTTGAAACGAAAAATATGAAAGTGTTGTCCCTGATTAGCCTATACGGGAGGGCACTTTACGAACATGCAATCAACCCCTTTTTCACAGAGCACGGTCCATATGTATTGTTCATTCAGAACAGAAGAACATAATATAACAGAAACATATACACCGTATTGAATGCATACAATCATACATGAATAAACGTCATGTGACAATATGCTATAGTGATCAACCGAATTAGAAAACAACATATATATGTGTGTGTACAATCAATGACATTTCGCAACGAATTAAGAGCAGAGATGAACAATCATGGTAAAAAGAAGAAACATAATAATTTTAAAGACAGTAAGAATAAACTATCACTTTCATTTACTACGTTACATTCCATTATTATAATTTTGACAAAAGTACAAAAAAAAAAAATTCACATAATATCAATAACTCAAAAGTGATACAAAACTTACTGCAAGAGAAGTACAGAAAATTATTAAATTCAACTATTCATTGAATTTAAAAATCGAATGTTTATTTTTATATTTATCGTGATTGCAGAAACATTGAAGGTATGTACATTATTGGTTATTTAGCTGGATTAAGTGTGCCAAAAACTAGGTGACTAGAAAAAACTAATGAGTTCATTGCTAAAATAAATGTTTGCCTTCAGTCGTGGATGATATACCGTTATTTTTTTTAATAAATTGAGAACGGAACCGATTTAAGTGAATAGATTGGATATACCTTGTGTATCATGAAGCACTGCAAATAATACGTTGTTTACCCATTTCTGATTCTATTACATATACATGTACAATGTCAACTTATGATATACATGTACTCGCATTCTATTGTGAATAAAAATCAAGTAAAAGTTAACCAAATTAACAATCAATTTATGTGACACACAATTCATCTTGAATGCAAGATGTTAATGATGTTTTATAATTTAAACTGAATTTAGGCTTAAGCAAATAACACCGGTGGCGATAATCATAAATGACGACACATTGTGCCAAAACCCGTGATTATCTTGTTTAATTGACCTTAATTTATAATAGCAAAGACAATGATTGTTATAACTAGTTATTAAAGTGACTTTATGTTACCGTTTTGTTGTAATTTGAGAAAAATGCAAATTGTTTGATAAAGTAATAGAAAATTAATATAAAATATTCCCCCTTAGTTACTTAAATTTGAAACACTGAAGATTTGAATTTGGCTCTGAGCATGTGAAAACCCTGTGCTGACGTTTGTGATCATATGAACAATTGATGATCATCAAGCGTGAGCCAGGCAATTGAAAACGTTTCTGAAAAAGTCACACAAACGGTACCACGTTTTTATGATTAAGTGGTATCAACGTTCCAATATGTAGCCAACACAATTAAACAGAACAGAAACACTCGAAAAATATATCGATTCAAAATGATGTTTACTAATAAACAACATTTTATTTTTAGTATGGGTTGAAATACTCATCGCTTTTCTGAGCAAAAAACCATAAGAGTACAACAAGTCAGCAACACCCATCGATAATTTAGCAAACATTATATTGAACAAACCTTCCTTGACATTTTTAACATTGGCATTTGAACAAATAATTGAAGGTGATAATAGGTACTGCGTATACATACTGATGGTTTCGCGTAGCAGTGTATAAAGAGCAGTGCATCTTAACAGCGATTTTCGCAATTATTTCGAGCAAAAATAAAATTCCTAAGAACGATATATGTGGGCAATGCAGAACTGTTGAGCTACAAACATATTGATATGTCCACTAGAGCATTAGTCAGCGCTCCCGAGGCGCTGATAGAGTGTTACAGAAATGCAAAGGACGCGATATTAGAACGCGTAGATTCATTCAGAATGTCCAGCCGTTCAGTTTATGAAAACTTCACAGCTAAATTTGACGAATATCATAGAGAAAACAACGAAGTTACGTCGCGTGACCAGCCTTTTATCGCTGGTAGAGTTCAGTCAAGACGGCATAGTGAAATGCCGACTGGTCGCTCTACCGCTGGCAGAATCCAGTTCAGACGGAGAAGTGAAATGGCGACGGGTCGCTTTATCGCCGACAAAGTCCAGTCCATACGGCGTAGTAAAATGCAGACGAGTCGCACTATCGCCGCCAGAATCCAGTCCAGACGGTTTGTGAAATATCAACGAGTTCTGAAATTGGTAGCTCGGAACAAATACCAATCTTGAAATTACATGTCGCGGATTCTTTTGTGACGACAAAATACGAAAAAAATGCCCATGCAGTCGAAGCCAGAACAACATTCCACGAGATTACGATCCAACACGCTTTCATCTATAGTCATGGTAATCTGAATAGTATGCGTTTTCTTAAACACAAAAAACAAACCTTAGATATGGGCACAACAGGAAAAAAAACAGAGATCGAAATTTTGTTAAAGGACAGTCAGACGGCCTACTTCCAAACATACATGTAGCTTTGAAAAAAATGCAGTTCCCCGAAGACACTTCTGCATGCGAGATGCGCGAACGTCTGTCGACGATGCCTTCGACGCCTTCAAGGCAATCGTATACTTATGAGCAATCACTGAAATGCAACGTTTCAGCATCAATCAATCGTGGCTTGAATAAATCAAAACAAGGCAGTAAAACTGAGACAGTGAACAATTTGTTCAGACGATTTCTGTCAAAACAAAAATCAAATGACAAGATAATTGCACATCCGAAGTCCAAACCTGACTATTTAAACAGAATATCCGTTATCATGAAAGAACAGTCTGGTATGCGCCGTACCCAGAGCGTTCAAAATGAGGAGCAATTTGCGAATAACTCAAGTTATCACGCAAGCTTTAAAAAGTTTGGCGATGTAAGGTCGGCTTCAGTAGATCCGAAGAAGAAACTCGATCCATGCAAATATGCTGGTAACGACCCTTCAACCATCGTCCCGTCTGTGAACTTCTGCTCCCCCGCTGCAGCTGAGAAAAACATACCGCATTTTCAGAATTAGCGATCAATAGTTCAACAAAGACAGGCAAGGAAAAGCTAAGAGGAGATCGCTTTCAACAAAGTAAAGGCGTTGTGTCACAATCGCAAAAAATGATCCATAAGTCTGCAAAGGAAACTTAAGGCAGCAAACAACATGCAGCTTGCTACAAATAGCATAGGCAAGTAAATCGCCCGACATTGTCTTAGCATTGCATGTCAGTGGGGTTTTTTTTGCCCAAAATTACCGCCGATATTCGGCTGCTTCCCAATTGCAAAAAATGACTTTTTTCCCAAAAATCTGACCAAAATTTCCCAAAAAATGACCAATTTTCCCAATTAAGCCAATAACATTACAATGTCATTTAGGCCTAGCGTTAATTTCGTAGAACGAGTTCCGATCGAGCTTGTCGAGTCTTCGCCGAATGACAACTGGCTTACGAATGTTCGCGAATGTAGCCGAATACGATTTTACGTTGCTTTCCACAAATCTCTCTCTATATTGCGGAGGATACCGACCATAGTCAATGTATCCCGATTGTTAACGCCTGTTTTTACACACGTCCAAGATGGCGGCAAGCAGACGAGAAGTTTGCGATGAGCAGCGAAAATTAACAGATGGTTATAAGCAGATAATGTAATGTGTTTGTCAATTAACGCAAAATACTATGTTTGAGATGAACAACAACAAATATTTATTAGAAATGTTCACAGTGAATGTGCGTCACGGAAATCTGTGTTGGGAAATTGGAGTTCACAAAGTTAAAGCATTACAGACGAGAAACGTTCGAAAATGGAAAGAGACAAACATGATTTGATTTATATGTTAGTGAATCTGTGTATATTCAGATTCATATGCATATTCTGCTTTATTATGTTTGTCATGCTGTATAGTTTGGTGAAAAAGCATTAAAGTGAGGATGTCAATTGTGCAAGATATTGAAAGGTAAACAAATGAAATGTTTTATTTTAGCTCGATTTAAGACAACATTAAAGGGATCTTTTCACGCTTTGGTAAATTGACAAAATTGAAAAACGATGTTTCAGATTCGCAAATTTTCGTTTTGGTTATGATATTTGTGAGGAAACAGTAATACTGAACATTTACCATGCTCTAATATAGCCATTATATGCATCTTTTGACGATTTTAAAACCTAAAAATTATAAAGCGTTGCAACGCGAAACGATTGAATAATTTGGAGAGTTCTGTTTTTGTCGTTAAATTTTGTGAAACTACGAAGATTGCTTATATAAGGTATAAAATACGTCATCTATGTGCACTCGGCGGAATAGCTCAGTAGGCTAAAGCGTTTTTACTTCAGGACTCTGGCAGGACTCCAGGGGTCACTGGTTCGAAACCTGCTCCGGGCTATGTTCTTTTCCTTTTTTTAATTTTATTCTTGATTTTTTACTGGAGCTTTTACGATCCAATGTTTACATTTATCTATATAAAGCATTTAATGAATAAGTTAAAAAAATGCCAAAATCTGTGAAAAGGCCCCTTTAACACAGCAAGAACACAAAAGCGTGTTTGTTAATATTTGCTAATAATCACCATATCATATTATGATTAAATCATAATGGTACATGTTTATTGAAGAATCTATAGATTATTGCAAGTTTAATATGCATGTGGAAGGATATTAACTAAACGTTGTAAGAAGACATGAAAGCAAAACTTTATAATATAAAAATGCTGTCAAACATGAACTAAGCCATTTTTATTCTGTTCTTATAATCATATTTATAATGTTTCCCAATTTCATGGTTTATCGCGCTATTTTCCCCAATTTCATGGTTTATCGAGCTTATTTTCCCAATCCAAATGCCACAGGCTGTAACAAAAAAAGCAAAAAAAAATCACTGCATGTATATAACATGTATCTAGCTACGATCGATATAACTTAAATGTACATAACACGCATGTGTATATTTGTTTCGTAAAGTGTGTCTAGTGAATTGTGAATTTTATTGAATTGCGGCTTTTGTCTATAATATGCATTGCTGGCTAGAATGTGCGCTATTAAACATAGCAGTCACTAGCCAACATGTTTGTATATAACTCAGAATGGTTCCATTGTTATTTGTAATTCAATCTTCATGTAACACATAGTATAGTTACGTATGCTGCACATGTTGTTAGCTATATCTTTAGAAAACATGCAAGACAGTTCATATGTTATTTGCAAAGTTGTATTAAAAAAAAGATTTGTAATAAATTATCATTAAAACGGAAACAATATTCTCTTTTCTTTACACAACACATCGTTCAAACGCAATGGAGTACACATATTGCGTAAAAGTTAAACACAGCTTGCGTTTTGCGGTGTTCCTGTTTGTATTACAAAGTGCTCTCAATATCTCAAACAATATGACGGAAAAGTATTAAACACTTCTGGTGCACATCGACATTCGATTGAATACATATAAGAAAATGAAACACTTTCTTTATCTATATTATAGCCTTGATCACGGGAAATTCTTCATCAGTTCGCAAATGTGTTTTATTCGTCAGTAAGATAATAATCACAATCAGTTTCTAATGGGCGGGGGGGTGGGGGTGGGGGGGCTTAAACTTTAGAAATAAAGTTAATGTCTTAATAAACAATGTGCTATTATGAAATTCATGAAGTAAGATTGAGTTGTCATTTGCGATACCATATCTTTTGTTTGATGATACTACGTAGAAAAAAATGTTGACAGTTTTTGTAACACCGGAGCGCGTAATATGTCATTTGCAAGAAAGTGTTCAGCAGAGGGGATAATCAATTGATAGTCAAGATGGCGACGTCCTTGCCGATACAGTTATGTCTTTCATTCGACGAATGGCATGATGTTTTGTTCTCATGCGCCCAAAAGAGATTAATGTTTAAACTAATTTTACAATAATGTTACCTAAAGAGGATTGTCGCAAAAAACAACATGACAAACCACTGGACAGCTTGATGCAATGCTTGGAATAAATAAAATGTATGTGCTTTTTAATAGAGAACATTTGAATTCTTAAATACAGCGTTTTTATCGTGTCACTATTCAATGGTTAACACAGTACATTTAAATACAGAACAATTTTTTTTTCAACCAGCGTCATCTTCTAGGAAGCCAATTGTATTTTTTAACTTGGTAATGATTGTTTCATTGCAATTGTTTGTCAACGCATAGGTCGATGACATGATACCGTCGGTATGAGCATGACGCTCTTGTCACGTTTCGAAACTTTGAAAGCAATAAAGTAAAACCATTAATGATTCGGTTTTGGTGTAAGTATTGCGTCATATATTTGTATGTTTAATAAAAACAAATCACACGTCAGCTGCATCTAGATCTATCTCTACACATCTAATCAAGCAAATAATTAACCAATATGATTACAACATTATGACCAAAGTAAGTAAAAAAACGAGCGTTATGTTATTACGGAGTATATAAAGTGTGAAGACTGAACAACACGTAACACTATCAATAGCTGTTACTGGTTTTGTAAACATCGTGTCTTATGTTTTCTCATTATGAAAATAACATGACTCTGATGTCACAGTGAGTTGTATCACACGCATTGAAATTGCATGTTGTATTGGAAGTGATAAAATCGAAGTCACATAAAAAACGAGTGCGATACAGGTCATTGGAACACTGTGGTTGGCTAATGTTCATTTACTTTATACCTCCTTATGACAAAAACAGAGCTATTCTCTTAAACAACGATGATATTTGAAATCCACAGTTTTACCCAAAAATGGATAATTCGCGGGATGTTCGAAGATGTGCTGTGCATACATGTATAACTCAATTGTATGACGTGCAGCATTCATTTACGGTCTCGTGCATTGTCTCAAAATAGAACGTGTTTTCTCAATGACGTTCGAAACGTTACGGATACTGATGCTACATGTCGCACAATATAGACCTTTGTGTCAGTTGATACGGAAACGATTTACTCACTGTGAAATACGGATTTCCTACCGAGTAGCTGGTATTTTACAGTATATTATTGTATATTAATTTAGTAAAAATATGAACATGTTTATAATTAATGACATTCATACACCGCAGTATGCACTTTAATACCATCGTTCATATATGTCATTACATACTGAAAATTACCCAAAATGACTGACAATTACGAGCTATCTTACTCAAAAACTGTGCAAATGAATTAGACACGTGTATGGTAACAAAGATGATTGAAGGAAGAAAATTAACCTAGCGACATCTCCACACAATATTTATGGGTGTAATTGTTAATTAAAACAACTTTCCTTAAGTCGTTTATATATGATAACTCTGATGTTATATGAAATTGAACATAACATGTTGTTCGCCTTGGCAATACTTGTTTAAAAGCGATGCTTTTATTCTGTAACAACACGTGTCCGCGTTCATGACTAATTACTAACCAAATAAACTGATACGAAGTCGTAAATAAGCATTGACTGGATTCAGACTTATGCGCCACCAAACTTAATTTTTTTAATTTGAAATTTTTTATATTGCTATTAACCAACACAGAGACATTCCTAAAAAGTCATCCATTTATTCTGTATTAAATAAATGTTTGAGTCCATGACTCCAAATTACTATAATTGGAACAGTATGTTAATCAATGCATCCTGCTTCGCATAAGTTACATACTTCACCTCATTGTAGCGTTTGCACCAATTATCATGACATGGCATTTCCCGAGAATTTCGGTCAGGTACAGCGGCAAGACAGCTTGGAAGGGGTTTGTGCGGAAGCGTGCAACCCCCTTAGGTGTGTCGGTTGTTTTTATATTAAGTACATGTTCTTAGTAAAAACCTACACATATTTGAAGCTTTTAAAACACATTTTATTTTTTTATGTCCCCCAGTCTATACTAGGGGACATATTGTTTTGTTCTTTCTGTTTGTTGGCTTGTTGGTTTGTTTGCGTCAAGCTTTAAAATTGGCCATAACTTTTGCATTATTGAAGATCGCAGCTTGATATTTGTCATGCATATGTATTTCACACAACTGCACATTGTGAGTGGTGTAAGGTCATGGTCAAGGTCCTCCTTCAATATCAAAGGTCAAATATATGGGGGACATAGAGTTACACAAACACATCTTGTTTAATATTTTGTTTATTTTCATTAATTTGTTTCTCAATGCCTTTTAATTTTATTTAATTCATATATTATATTATTAAATTACAAGCAAACAGTTAACATAAGAACGCAAAATTGATTCAACAAACAACAACAACAATACAGTTACAAAGTTTACGTATACAGATATACAATATTAACTTTAAAAAATGCATGGCTCGATTCAGAAACAGGGCGAATGGATGGAACGCATTCTACAGCGCCACGACAATTCGCCCATATGTTAAGTATTCGAGTATAAATGGGAAAAGACATTCGACAGCTGCCTACAGCATCGTGCGTGGATATCAGTAAAAGCACTACGAAAGGGGAGTTATGTGCCAAAGTGTCCTGTTAGACAACTTTACGCGGTTCCCATTGTCCTTGGATGCAAAAAACGCAGGGTTCCGATATTCCGGGTGCCGTTTGTTGGGATACAATTGTACACTTGTCGTACTAAAGCCCCTGATGCACACACAGATGATGAGCGCCTGCGTGTTTTGATTGGTCGTAGGCCGAATGCAGACAAAAGTATGATGAGAGCTTGCAAACGCTAGTGAAATGTTTAAGCGTCGCGGCGACATGATCGGAAACACAAGGGCCGCGGCGAAATTGATTTTGAAGTCAAAGCACCGCGGGGCCGCTGTGTTAAAAACGCCTGCAGAAATAGACGTTCTTACACATGTTTTATAATAAACATGTTTATGTATATATTTCAACATGAACATCGTCATACAAGGTCTTATGCGCACGTAAAAATAAATTAAATAAATGCAGTGAAGAAAAGCAAGTAACAACAATATACTGACCAAAGGAATGTTTTGGAATAACTGTTTGAGATTAAGCTTTAGTAACTAAGAATAGAGATATACACATAAACATGTGCGAAGAAATGGCAAATAAACACTTGCGGAAGAATGCGACTACAAATGAGGAGTGGATAGCACGTGCATCAGCTATATAGTAGTCACGTCGTAAGGTGCCACGCGAAAATTTCAAATTTTCGCCTGTTAAAATTGATTTTTTTATCACTTTGGCCCAAATGGAACATAAACGTGTTTTGCTTTGACAAACGTTCAGTTCATTTCCAATTTCTATTTTGTGTACATAAAACTACCATATATAAACGGCTAGGTAGATTTCCGTGTACGAGTTGAATGCAAACAAATCCCGATACTCCCACGCAAACATTGACACTCTAGTATGTCATTCGAATGACAGTTGACAAATTTAAAACTCGCATTACAAGTAAGTCCGACCATTTTCCGAAAATTTATTTCTCAACTTTTTTTTTGGATTATATTAAATTGAAATGTGTAAAGGTTTGTTTTGTAGATTACGCATGACAAGTAATGTATTTTCTGTCAAAGCGCGATGACTCTTAAAGTGCCCATTCGGTAGTAACAGTTTGTTAAATTACTTCCGGTATTTATAAGAACAGGTCAAAACTTAGAAAAAAAAACGTGCAAATGGCGACCACGAAACCAAATTGACGCACATATTAATCGAAAGAGTAAAGAGAAAAACTGAATTACTCCAGAATCACAAAATATCAATAAACCAAAGTTATAATCGAAATCAAATAGCATTGTTTACGCAATAATTTATCCATTATATAATCATGGTGTTTTAACGCGAATTTTATTCCTTTAGTAACGCGATCTAATACCAGATTACAGGCAAGAAGTAATGATGGTAATCGTTAACATGTCGAATAAAGGGTACCCAAAATTAACACTGAATATTAAGTCATCAACTGAAAAATTATATGCCTTCATAGCAATTAAGCATGTCACATGTTTGTTATACTGCTAACTGCTGCCAGGCTTTCATAGCAATTTAGCATGTCACATTTTTGTTATACTGCTAACCGCTGCCAGGCTTTCATAGCAATTTAGCATGTCACATCTATGTTATACTGCTAACTGCTGCCAGGCTTTCATAGCAATTTAGCATGTCACATGTTTGTTACACTGCTAACTGCTGCCAAGCTTTCATAGCAATTTAGCATGTCACATTTTTGTTATACTGCTAACTGCTGCCAGGCTTTCGTAAGAATTGCCGTCAGTGCATGCATATAACGCCTGCTGTTGCATAAGAAGACGCTTTAATTAACGAAGTTACGAAAACTGCTCCAAATAACAGTTTACATGTCCATTATTTCAGAAATGTTCTGTTCATATAGATGATAAATACTTGAAGTTGGATCCACCTACGATTCAAATTTCATCCGAGTGTGTTATACTAACTTCCTAGTTGTTTTTACTAACAGCTAAACCGATTTGTAATAAAGTGAGGTAACTACCACTACAAACTGACATGTATAATTGCTTTACCCATTAGTTTTCATTCATGTGTACAATTTACTGTGTTAAAGCAGCTTGACACAGACTCCGCTATAAACACAAATCTACTCTCTGTTATAAATCAACACGTAAACAACTGTTCATGTTTAATTAACATTAAATGTAAATACATTTAAAATTCGAGTTTTCACTGACATACCAGTTTATTTTACAGAGATGTATGTGTATGTAACCTCTCCAACTGTGAAATCTCCATTAAAGGTTCTATAAAGGTGACGATCCGTAATTATTTACCGAATTTTAATATTTTTTTCATATTTTTTATAAAAGTTATCAAAAAACAATATATAAATGTTATTAGACATTACCATAAAGTAATGAGCAATACAACTTTGCTTTAAGCTCAAAATACAGTGTCGTCCAATTCAATTTTGTTTACAAACAATCAGTTTATTTATATCGCTGTTTACTCGGGAAAGTGAGCGTAAAAGTGACTCTGGTCACCAAAAATATATCGTTGATTTTCAACGTTTTCCGGTGTCACTCACAAAGTAGGTCTCCTTTAAACGGTTTAAACGTTTCTAGTGATCGAATAAATTACTTTCTGCTGATAAAAAGTTGTTTTAAATATAATTATAATTGAATTTTATTTCGGCTATTTTTAGCATACGTCAGCGCTCTGAGGCTACACATCACGTTGGTTGCAAAGTTGTTAACTTTTCTTCCAATTATGAAACGGGTATATCTTCCATAATTCTTGACAACATTGCACCTAAGCTGTGTTACAAGCATTTTTTATCCAAGAGCAACTGAGATCCGGTAAAAATTAGATCAGTTTATATGCGTTATAATTGGATTTGTCACCTTTATAGTGCCTTTTATTCACAAGCGTTTTGCAAAAACGACTTGTGAATGTCTCGTGCCCGGAAGTAAAAGACGGCTGCATGTATGAACACTTCAAGACAACTCTTGATTGTTTTTGTTTCTTTTAGTGTGTCAAGAAATACAGATACAACAGACATCTAGGCGTTATTGAGAGATGTTTGTGAACAACCAAAAACATTGTCAATGTTCACGCCCCTAGGTCCAGTTGAAAAAGCAGTTTGTGACCTTAATTTTAAATGTAAAATTATATAACTGGAGAAGCAAAATTACCGCGGGTTGAACTTCAATTAGAATTGTAGGTGTGGAGGCAATATCTACGAAGTAACAGGAAAAAGATTACCGTCAAAAACTGCGAAAAAGGAAATCAATCATCAAAACAAAACACATTTGTACAAATATAACACAAATTGGCAAAAACACAAGGTTAGATTTTGGATACAATTGAACTAAGTATTATAATTCCTGATATAATATTATATACGAATTTTGAAACAGACGAAGTATCTTTAGTATCAAGGCAAATGTAAAACAATGGCTGCTGTTTGAAGCGCTGCATTTCCAGCGTTAAGTCATACAATCGAAGATTCACGTGTAGAACAAGTAATTAAGATTTACAAATTTGTCTTCGAATGACCGAGACACCTTCAACACTGTTACATGTCTTATTAGTTCTCAAAACGCAAGGATCTCCCTGATTTCGCTGTAATGATGAGAAGTTGTTGAACATTCATTATGGTAGGAAATGTCAACGTGGCGGCAAATGTCTCTGATCCGATTTTTAAGTGGTAAAACATCACAACCTGATCTTTTAAAGTGATATTATGGGCATCTAACGGTATGTGTCTATCGCAACCGTTGTTTAATTTTTTTTTTTTTTTTCCACTTCATATACAGTTATATTTGTTATGCAGCATCAACATACTAAAACAATATCACGGGAAGAGAAAAATAACCCATTTGAATATCAACCGTACTTTTGGTTTGACAACTGACGACAGAAATTATTCGATGTACGATGTGAGTCTAAATGTAGTTTTCATTCAGATTCGTTCATACGACACAAAGACGCAATTTTGTTTTACGGATCATTTCGGTTTAGATAACTGGAGGAGTCATGTAAAATATCGAAACTAATATGAATTTTTATAAACAACTGGTAGCAAGATGATTTGCAGATAATTGGTCAGTTACTACGTTTTCAGTAATTCTTTTGACCTGTTAATTATTTTCAGCTCAATTCATTAGTGACAAATGCTCATAATATCACTTTAAGAAACACGGTATCTGCATGAAATCATAAAATCCAGTGCATAGACAAACTTGTAAGAGACGGATGTAGATTTACGCCCTTTTCTGGTGCATTGTTATGTATACTACGGCTGTTGAAATTAGCTCGACAAATGCCGTTAGTCATTTATGGGGTCTCCGTTTTCGGTCATTTAATCTCGGCCGTGTTCGAAACATATTATTATACTTTTAAAATGTAAGCATAAATAGGCAAAACATGTAAATGAATGGCCAAACTTTCGACAGGTCGCATTGGTGTAGTGGTTATGGTGTCCGCCTTCTGATCGGGGGGGGGGGGGGGGGGTTACGGGTCCGATCTCCATTGGGAGCGTTCTTTAGATAGACAATTGGCACCAAGTAATGGTTCTTGTTCCAGGAAACGGACTCGTTGCGAATATTCCTAAGGCTTTCTATGTAATCGAGCTTAAATAAAAGGACTCGAACTAAACTTAAGAAAATTAACAAACACGATTATCTTTTTTAAAATGCAATTTTCAGAAGTCTTATATAAGCTATAAAGAAGTTACAACACATATATTTGAATGTTATATACCTTTTAAATTTTCGAAACATTTCCTCTAGAAGAAAGTTTTTGTGGTACAAGCCTATTTTAATACGTATATTAAATCTTTGTTTTACGTTTTAGTACAAGTTCCATGCATCGTTCATCGAAGTACATTCAAAAAGATACTTAACAATTAGTCACATATTTATAGCTCTCAAATGGTGCCAATTGTTATGGTGCCAATTGTTATGCTGGGCATTCCACTCACATATCAGTACTGTCATTTTGAAATTGCTGCTATTTACAATCGGCCTGTATCTTCATTTAATATATACTAAAAACAGTGAATTTGATAAATATAACAAACAACAGAAAATATCGTAAATCTATAATCGTACAATTATTTGGACCTTGATCTGTGAAAAGGGGGTTTTAAGCATGTGCTTAAATTGCACGGGCTAATCAGAGATGACATTTTCTCTTTTTATGAAACTTTTCGTCCCTGATGAGTCTTTGCGGACACATGCATTAAACCCCTTTCTCACAGAGCACAACCTATTTGTTTATAATTCAGCAATATAATTAAACAGCACGATACGCATTCACTGATCAATAATTTTTTTCGGGATCCTGTATTAATCACATTAAATGCCCAATTAAATTAATACCCGCAGTTTTAAGACTCAAATCAAACACTTTAAATACTTAGCACGAACAGTAACATAGACAGTAGCTTTAATAGTATTACGTTCATGCTACAAGCACTTGTCAAATAGTCCTCGGACCACAGTAAGTTCCAATCAATTTATAATCTCAATAAATGAAATAAATGTCACTTTTGAATGTGAATGTTGACTTTAATGAAACAAAGCAACATATAGTTATATTAATAACCTTCAACTTCGGATCTAAAATGATGTTTAATAATCAGAATGATAATGTCAACCAAAGTTTCGTTATCAATAGCGGTAAGGTAATGCTTGCTTAATTATACTCTTATTTTGCAGTCAAACAACGTTTTGGAAAATAATGTTACATTATAAAATAAAGCCCCTGCGTATTCGACACATTTATAAACACCGAACCATCATTTTTGGCCTGGGGCGTAGCCCCACAGCCATAGTAATGATGCCAATTTTTGAGCCTATCCGAATTGGCTGGCTGCCAAAAACCAAATTCCCAAAACTCCGATGAACCACTTAATTCATGCGCAATAAAAGTAGTTCTTCGCAGATCTCAATAACCCGCCTTGTAAATACAGAACATCACTATATAACATCTTAGTGTAATGAAAAGTGTAAACACATATTATTGAAGCAAAATTGCTAAGCATTGGCTACAACATAGTTTTAATTGTTTACATATTCCTGCGAGAATAAGATTCTCACTTGACGGTCTAGGCCGAAAAGATACGAGTCTTTACCAAGACAGTAAGAATAATATTTTTTTCTGATACATTTTCAAAAGACCTTATATTTGGTGTTTATAAACATATTTTAAAATATTGTTATTTTAGTTTGCGTTAACAAGACATTCCAGAAAAAAAAAAGAAAATGAAACAAAATCACGACCATTCTCGGAAATAGACGAAGTAACCGGATATGATATTTCACTGCGCAGATCGAGCGCGCAAGTCGAGCGCGAAAAGGTCCACGCGAGACAAAATACACAATCTGTACATCGTTCTTTATCAGGGTAAGTTGATTTTCTTTTGTAAAGGAAGTATGACTGTTTTCCTGATATGTTAATTGAGTAATAAAAAGCTATAGTAGGCTATTGAAAGTGATTAATTTGACGCCAACAAAAAAAGTTTTTTGCGGCCTTGTTGTTGTTGTATATATTCACCGCCTAGGTAGACGAACCTCTACCAGATCTGAATAGTTGAACAAAAGGTTATCGTTCCCACAACCTATTCGTGGTGTCCTCCACCGTCTATGTACATTGTAGTATATACACAAATATTGTATTTTCTTTCAGTCTCTGGGCTTCCGCACTCAACCGCTAGGGTCAACCCGTATACATTCGGACAAAGGGGGAAATTTTGACAATAGTTCTTCTCAAGCACACAAAATCTAGCCCCAGGCCTTCAGCGCATACAGCGCTCTGATATTATTATGTAAAGAAATGTTAAACCCGTATGCACAATTACAATGTCTTTACATGAATCCCAACTTTCAACAGCGTAAGCCTTGTTTTTGATTCGTTTTATGAAGGGAGGCAACTCATACTGTATTTCTGGAATTCAAAGACAATGCCAACATCTCAATAAAGAATAATCCTGTATCGACCTCTTGAAAAATAAATGCATATCATTAATCATAAAATACAAGTGCTTTTCTTATCAGTACATTAAACGAACACATTACTTATACTCTGACATGAAAAGCAGCAATAAAAGCAATTCTATTAACGCACGGAAATACAAGTATTATAGCTATTCAATTGCTACAATCAGTTTATTTTTGCAACAGGCAATTAAGACGCACCATAAATTATTTCCCAACCAATCTCCACACGACTTATTTGACCGGGACGGGGATTGAATCCCGGTTAGGGAAGGCTATGGGACCACATAAGTGTGCAAATACTGCTAAAGGTTTCAGTCAAACAATAATTCCAGGTATTACAGGAAAATCTGTTTCGTTTCCATTTAATAATTGTAACAATATATTGAAGCTCAGCCCAACAATGTTGCATATTTTTGTTGGTTACCAATACACATTTGCAGCAGAAAGCAAACTACAAGGTACAGGGCGCACTACCCTAGTATTTTGCTCTGTTTATTGGGAAGTTTGATATACATTAATAAGTAAACTCCAGAAACATCATAAAGACGAAATACGTGTCCCACCAATAATATGCACATCCCTAATAAAGCTAACACGTATTTAACATTTACCTAAAAAACTTTGTTCTCTATAGCTCTGCGTTTACCATGTAGATTTTCTGGTCAGTCACGCGATTATGATGTAACACAAGATAGACATCGTACGCATATTATTGATCTGTTATTTACGGAAACGTATATGGTACACCCCAATAATGTGGTCATGCCGGAATAATCTATATCGACTTACTGTGAAATAACATGGTATGTCGACATAGTTTTGTAGCTTTCCCCACCTTAATTTTACTCGTCATAACGACATTAAGTTGAAGTCTCGACGTAAATGTTTTCGGCTTTTCCCGAAAATATATTTGGTCGACATGATCTAAGGCGACAAATCTACATAACCTCTAGCGTCATGCTCTTGTGAAAATGACTTGCCATCATAGTTTTAGTCGACACGATGAGTTATTTTTTACGCCATGACACCTTTTTCATATCATGTCGTTGTAGAATTTTGACATCATCACATTATTGCAATATTGGTTCATGACTTCCGGCGTCAAACAGATTTTTAGTTTCTGGTATATTCTTTCGAAACACGCAAGACCTCAGACAGTCCATTTTTACAGCAGGAATGCTTGGTATAAATGTAAAAATAACATACACTGTTTGCAAACAATAAATATTAATGTGTTCGTTGGGTTTAATGAGCATTTAGAGAGCTTAAATCTCGATTGATTCATTTAGATATTTTTCTTTATATAATACATGCAAAACGTGTGTTTAACAACTCACAACTTTTTTATATTGCAGATTTGTGTCTTAGTGGCACTGATATATGTTGACTCATCATTAGCTGTACTTTCAAATCAAGAAAGGGGTGTTTGGATTTCACGTTATCACAAACAGGGCTATACGCGTCTGGATATATGTGGATTTTTGCTTTTCCTACACAACACTGCTCTCAGTTTGAATCAACTGAAACGGATACTGCGAAGGTCTCAAAAGACGCAACGCGTAATCTCCTCTTCCACACGTTATACGAGCAATTCGCTCAGTAGATAAAGTAGGGATGGCTGTATGTGGTTATAAAACTATATGGAAACTGGTCAACACAACCACAAATGTCAAAGTAACTCAAGAAACAACAAGGTGTGTATGCAAGGTAATTGATCCTGAGGGTGTTGCTCTCAGATCTGCACATCGCCTGCGACGCAGAGTCTATACCAATAAAGATCTTAATTTTACTATACACATTGATGGGTATAATAAGCTAAAGCCTTTTGGAATTGCTATACACGTTGCGGTGGATGGATTTTCCAGTTGCGTATTATGGCTGGAGGCATGTTATTTGAATAATGACCCTCGAATTATCGCGGGCTTCTTTATTAACTTTGTGAAACGGATTGGTCGCCTTCTACGTCTGGTTCGTGGTGATGCAGGGACAGAAAACGTTTGGGTACGGGCTATGCAGATAGCGTTTAGGTTTAATGACAGAGATAACATGTCTGGAATGAACAGTTACACGACTGGGAGATCCACTGGCAATCAAAGAATTGAACGTTTTGGGGTAAATTTAAAGAGTCAAATTTACTGTGTTTTGGAGGAACTATTTTAAGGATATGGTAGACAGCGGCTTGCTTGATTGATTGATGATCCTTTGCATTTAGAATGCTTGGGATTCTGTTTCATACCATTAATACAACGTGATCTGAACTCTTTAACCCATCTATGTAATTCTCATCGGATTCGGCAGCAAAGACATGTGGAAGCACCAAATTGGATACCGATAGTAATGTACCACCAGCCTGAGACGTACGGAACCCGAGATTTTTCATTTCGGCTTCCTTGCGAATTGGAAACCATTGATCGCATTCAAGAGAGATACTTTGTAAAGAAACCTAAGTTTGGATGTCAAGATGACGTCATACCCGTCCTAGAACATGTGTGTGAAATGCAGCGGGAGCAACTGCCAATTCCTGAATCGATTGAAAGTGCAACTTCTTTGTTCTTGGCCTTGACTGAAATATTGGATGGTTTTTACTAATTACATATGCAAAAATATATGTTTAAAAATTGGTTATATTTTGCAAATTTAATCGTTAAGTTAGTTTAGTTTAAGTAAGTTTCGTTTCGAGTTTTATTTACAATGTGTCGATAAGAAACACAAAATTGATATTCTTGTTATTGATATTGATCATGAAGTAGTTAAACGCTGTTTTTTTCTTTGCCAAAATAAATTCACTCATATTGTTGTACACATTTACAGACATTGCAAACTTGGTAAAAACAGATTAATCATGTTCATCATTCAATTGTTAGATTGCAAAAGAATGAATGAAACGTCACTAATTGTTTGAAAACATGGCGGTCATTAATTATGAAATCCTCGTAAATTGTGGAATGTTCCTTTCAAAATATGGTTCTTTCAAAAGATTTATTAACATTTCATTTCAAACTTCAATATATTAAACGAAACGACTGTTGTAAATCTTATATTTAATATTAACAATGGGGGCAAATATATGATATGTTTATTTTGTATTTTCTTACGTGATTTGCTGTTCGTGAAACTCTAGTGTATATAGTACATGTTTGAAATAAGTGTTCATACTGCAATTCGATCTTTATTTTTTTGAATGGTCAAATAATTCGTTTTTTTGAGGAAATGGAAAATTATTCAAATGTGACACAAAATTGGGCTATTTGTAGATCAATTTTAGGGCTAGTTAATGTGATCGGTCTTTCTTCGCCGTCCGTCAAAATTTTCACTAAAGCGAAATCACCTACTCAGCTGTGTCAAAAATACCATAACATGAACAGTCTTTAAAGCTAGTAAGGTTGTAGTTTGCTTTTATTTCCATATTATGTCCACATCGCACATTATTTATAAAAATATTTTCAAAAATTTGAAATATTTGTTAACGAGCCGGTATAGTTTTTGTATGAGTTGTGATACACGTACCCTTTGACTAGATCGGTCTATGGTCTGACCCTACACACACACACACACACACATATATATATAAATATATATATATATATATATATATATAAATATATATATATATATATATATATATATATATATATATATATATATATATATATATATATATATATATATATATATATATATATATATATATATATATATATATATATATATATAAATATATATATAAATATATATATATATATATATATATATACTCAACCGGATTATAAATGTGTTATTGAAAGCGAATTATGCATTTAATCGCCAATTATACGTGCAATCATCATTGTAAAACGACAAAAATGAACGGCGAATATAAAAGTAACGCTTGGCTTTAATGGCATTATATTTTTCTTGCAGTTGATTACATAATTACAAGTACCCTATGTTTCACTAGTGTACATTATTCTGATTGGCTATAGTATATCATTTGACTGGGCTTTAATATTCAATGAAGCGAGTTGCCTCCACGAAGCGCACGAGGAAATCAAGCGTGGGACTACTTGGATTAATTATGCCATTTGCGACATGTACACAGTCGAAACTGCGAATTGGAAAAGGAGGCGCTTACTAAATTCATGCACGAATAAATCCCAAATTATATTGTCTTTTAGCCAAACCATTGAAAACATATGCACATGCAGAATGATATTGCAATTACATGTATAAGAATTGAAACGCTCTTTTTTTCGCTTCATCGATGTAAGTAGGTTAGTTTTGGTATTTAATTCGGCTTTATGCAAATTAGTTCCTCACAAAAAAAACATGCACATTTTCAACTAGAGACAACTTTACATCTTACATTTAAAAGACCGAAAAGCGCGTTCAAGATAACACTTCAATAGATACAGTGAAGTATCAATCAGATACTATAATGGTGAGCATTAAAATCCGATTCAATAAAAGCTTTATTCAGATTTAACAAAAGTTGAGCTTCAAATCTTCGCATAGAAGCTGATAATTTAAATTATAAATCTTTTATTCTAAATTTCAAATTTAAAAAGATGAGTTATAAAACAACATAACAGCTAATGAGTTTCAAACCGTTCTTCAGTATTTATTCAGAAAAAGTAAGACAAATGAAAACAAAGTTAAGGACATATGAAATGGTCAGAAGTTGGTGGGGTAATGTAATTGCTTGCATTAACATTCTAGTATGAAGTTTGGAACAATTTGCACAATTAAAATAACATATACTTCAGTGATACATGAACCAGTTCTAATGAAAACTATCAAAAAAAGTAAATAATAACATGTTTACACCTTATAAACCACTTTCTTCTTGGGCTTTGGAAGTCCTTATTTTCATGTTTTGTTCATAAATCTATTGACACCAGCAGGAACCTACAATTTATAGCCATGTCCGGAAAACTGTCCCGCCCCCTGGCGGCCATGTTATTTCAACCGACCAAAACCATTTTCAAACTCAAGAAGTGACATATCCTTTTGGAAAAGTCAATGCGACTTCTAGAGTATTCACAAGGTCTTTATTTTTTTACCTAGTTTTCGACCCCACGTGACCAGTTTAGAACTCAATTGAGGTATGATTTGGGCAAATGTCATGACAAAGTTTCATGAAGATCGGACAAGAAATGCGGTCTCTAGTGTTCATAATGCAAAGGTTCACGACGGACACAGGTTAAAGGACGAGGCGCTGCATGCATGCATGCATGCATGCATGCATGGCATGTCTGTCTGTATGCATGTATGCATGCATGCATGCATGCATGCATGGCATGTCTGTCTGTATGCATGTATGCATGTATGCATGTATGTATGCATGTTTGCATGTATGCATGTATGCATGCATGTATGCATGTATGCATGTATGCATGTATGTATGTATGTATGTATGTATGTATGTATGTATGTATGTATGTATGTATGTATGTATGTATGTATGTATGTATGTATGTATGTATGTATGTATGCATGTATGCATGTATGCATGTATGCATGTATGTATGTATGTACGTATGTACGTATGTATGTATGTATGTATGTATGTATGTATGTATGTATGTATGTATGTATGTATGTATGTATGTATGTATGTATGTATGCATGCATGCATGCATGCATGCATGCATGCATGCATGGTTGTATGTGTGTATGTGACCATATGCGCATCTTGGTACTTCTATATTTTTAATATACATTCAATTAGTGGCTGCTGAGTGCAGAAACCTTAAAGGTTATACCTTGAAGTGCCTATGGCATCAAGGGCAATAACTCATCGAATCAGAATGATTAACATTGACATGAATAACATTGTTTTGTAGTTTCATTCAAATGTTTTGAGAATTATAGAAATGGTTAAAGTTGAAAAAAAAACAAAAAAACATTTGAACGTCCATCATTGGGAGAAAAATATATCATAAATATACAAACATTATGGAAAATAAGTCATCGAATCAGAATGATTACATTGGCATGAATAACAGTGTTTTGTACTTTCATTCAAATGTTTTGAGAATTATAGAAATGGTTAAAGTTGAATAAAGAAGAGCTGTCTCCATGGAATGACATATGCCCCTGAAAAATGCTTTGATAGAGTTATGAGCATTTTTCGAAACCTAAACGCTGATTTTGAAACCTAAACGCGGACCGTAAGTTCAAGGTCAAGGTAAAAGGGGTCAACAATTGTGTGCGAATGGTAAGGTCTTGTTCATATACGCATGCTTACCAAATATGAAGGTTACATCTGAAGCGACATAGAAGTTATGAGCATGTTTTGAAATCCTAACGCAGATTTAAAAACCCAAACGCGGACTCTTAGTTCAAGGTCAAGGACAAAGGGGTCAAAATTTGTGTGCGTATGGAAATGCCTTGTTCATATACACATGCATACCAAATATAAAGGTTACATCTGAAGTGACATAGAAGTAATGAGCATTTTTCAAAAAAGTATGACGGACAGTCCGATCACTATATGCCCTCCTTCGGGTCATAAAAAACAAAAACATTTGACCTCCATCATTTGAAGAATAATATATCATAACCATACTAACATTAAGATAACAAGCAAATTTCTTGAATTGATATCCCTGCCAAATAAATTGTGTTTATGGATGGGTGTAGAACTAAAAGAAAAGATATAAGTGAAGGGTTGTGCCTTTTCTCAATTATTTTTTATAACTCATATGATGGGTTTGCAGACAATAAAATGCAGTTATTACAAAATCCTTTGATGCATAGTAAATAAATAACCTAATAATGAATCAAATTTGTGACCTTTGACCTCAATGTTTGACCTTGACCTTAGACCCTAGGATTATGGGTGTTGAATGTGAACATCCCTGATGATTGAGATCAACTATGGAAAGTTTCATGGCTCTGACTCATGTGTTAATGGAGATAAAGCTCTAAGCTTATATTAAAAAGCATTTTTTTTTCAAGATATAAATGGACATAATTCCATTATTTACAGATGGTGTACAGTGCCATTTTGCGTGCATCATCCTCTTATCCATATATATACTCATACCAAGTTTCAATAAAATCCGCCACAGCACTTCCAATGTATGGCTCCGGACACAAAAGTGCCGGTAGGACGGACGGATGGACAACGCCAAAACAAAATCCCTCCGCCTATGGCGGGGAATAACAAAATCAAGATTAACAACAGACATATCTTGTTTAAACTTAAAAAAGTGTCCCTCAATTAGGTTTATCTGAAAGAACTGAACAAAAGTGTCACTATCTATGTAAAAGCCATACAGCACAAGTGTATGGATGAATCGTATTGAAAGTACTGAAGTACGCTCAATAGAACATTTGCGATAAAAACTGAACTAAAAATGAGCAAAAATAAATAAAACAATATAGCACAATAAAAACTGAACTAAAAATGTTATTTCACAGTAAGCCGATATAAACTAATCCGGAATGACCATATTATTTGGGCACCATATACGCTTCCATCATTTTTAAACAACGACCTTTGTCCACATAAATTATATCGACTCCTTCAGTTATATCCCCATGTCAACATTATGTTTCTTGCAATTCATCAAGATATATGTCGTCATACAGTAAACAACACAGAAATAGTTAAATTTACAAGACGGCTAAAGGTTAAAATATCGTCAGAGATTTAGGCTCTTATGTCAACATGCGGGTTGTTTAAGTCTTGACAACTTAACTTATATCGACAAATCAACATAATTTTAGGCGTCATGCTCTTTTGAAAATGACTTGCCATCGTATTTATAGTCGACACGATGAGTTATATTTGACGACATGACACCTTTTTCATATCATGCCGTCATATAATGTTTACATCATCACAGTATAAGGGTGTACCATATACGTTTCCATAGTTATTGACCATAATTTAACACATTTTCTTTGCTGAATGCACTTATTTGTTAGGTTATTGCGTCGTTTATATTGATGAATTATCGAGATGTCTCTTGCAAAATTATATTCATATTAACGCACACAGATATCTCGCATGGTTTCATGTGCTTCAACATTTTGTTTACATAAAAATAGCTTATACGATGAGAACATGTGTTTTTGTGAGCGGAACATATTAGAATATATACCTGTTCATTAATTATGTTAAACGAATGGCTTATACTACTGTACAACTAAAGTCACGTTTTCTTGATTTTGTACTAAATATAGTTGATATACGAAGTATATTTTTTGGCAATTCTCAATTCTTTAGTGTAAAGTTCAATTCCATATCGGACAGAGGTCTCTGCCTGCTTATGGAATTCTTTCAGATCTGAACAAGCTATCGCAATAGTTTGGTTAACTACGATTTTAATAGCTACATTTACTTTCTCGAGGAACGACACATTGCTTGTTTAAATGATACTGATTTATGTTATTTATTCAGACAACGAAGAATACCTCGTCATTAAGGTTTTTAAGTCCAATACAAAAAAAGCCAAGGCAAGCATTTGTTGAGCGTTTGCGATTTATTCCGTATTAAAGAAGTCATTATGAGAGCTGCACTAACATTTAGCTTATTCCTAATGTATAAAATAGTAGCATCATCTTTAGTAATGAAAGCCACACGTGAACTGAGTGTTTGTCGCAATCCCGAACATTTGCGCACCCAAGTGCGATCATATCTACGCAGAAGGCTCTATTAACACAGTGTGGGAAGACCGGACAAATCGCGAAAGAATTAACAAAGTGTCTATGTTCACAGCTAGGATTGGAGAGGTATGCAAGTATGAATTCAACAACAAAGATTCGAACGTGTCTTAAAACAACTTTACAATGTCTTAAAATCACATAACTCCTAAAAGTGAACGAATATTTCGCAAAATATTTCGTAAATTAAGTTAAACAATCCGTGTTCCTTAAAGCAATAGCCAATATTTCAACGCTAGGTGTGGTATGGTAACATTGCTTTAACAGTGTGGCCATACCACGTGGTTTGTGACGTCATTTTGGCTAGCACGCTAAGTAGAAATTTGTCAACATTGGCCCCGCTAAGAAATTTCAAATCCACGTAAGTATCTTATTATTTACTCTTTTTTGACGAAATAAAGCGCAGGCTAAGGGAAAAGTTGAGCACTATTCCCGGTTATATAAATATTTGTCACCAGATGAGTAGTTTAGTCTATTATTCGAGGCAAATTCCTAGTTTTTACGTTACAATGCACGCAAGCACGGCAAGCACATTTGAAATCGTCCAAAATATCTGATTTATATTCCTTTTTGCAGTGAACCAATATGTGCGGACGTGATTAATTCCATATAAAATGTGTTTTGTCAGAAAAAATTACCTGAAAACACCACTTAATGACATTTCTAATGTACATCAACACTTTGGCTAACACGACAAGCAACGAAATTCAAGGCAAGCACGGCAAGTCGATATTCGGCTAGAGCGACTAGTTGTTATTAATTAGGTTTCTGAAGCGATGTTATTGTTGAGGTAATACACACACATTTAATTAGAATTTCAAAACATTTTCTTGGACCGGCACAGTAAACACAAAAATATAATGTCGGACACTAACTGCGATGCTGTATTGCACAAGTGCTATAAACAAATTTGAAACTTTCACCGAGAACAATCCTCGGAATGTAACAGAGATACTATATGTCTGAAAAAAGTTCCAACTAAATGTTGCGAATGTGTGGCACACCCTTCTGGAGTCAGGTTTCAATTTAATCTTTTGATTTCGATGAACAGTCCACAATAACTCAACTATCGTTAAAACGAACTGATGCTCATTGTGTCATTTTCGACCTGAAATGGCCCACAAGTCATCCGGGGGTGACTAGAAGCCGATTCATGTCACACTAGGATGACTTCAAGCCGACTTTTGTCAACCGGGGTGACTAGACGCCGATTCATGTCACCCTGGGGTGACATGAAGCCGATTATAGTCAACCGGTGATGACTAGCGTCGGCTTGAAGTCACCCAAGGGTGACATGAATAGGCTTCTAGTCACCCCCGGCCGACTTGTGGGCCATTTCTGGTCGACAATAAGCCGAACTTATTGATATAAAATGCAACATTTGACGCAACATATCAACACATGTTCCTTTGATCGTTTTATCCTTAACTGACAGATGCTGACGTATATTAGCACTTGTATTTTTGGTAGGATTAGATAAGTAATATTTGATTAGTAGCATAGTGATGTACGTTTTGATAAAGCAATACTAAATGCACACATAGATTAATAACAAGTGATGTATCGATCTGAGTTGCAGTTAGCTTGGCTTTCGATTAATCATACTGTAGGTTATGTCCATGTTCTTTCCAACTGTTAAGGCCATTGCAAGGATTAAACTATACTGTTGTTAACAATGTTTTAAATTGTTGTAAAATGTAGATTTAGTAATGCGCCGTTGTCTTGTAATTATTTATGGCTAAGTAGATGAAATATTTGAAACGGTAACACACATGACAAATACATCATATGATTATAATGCTCTAATGGTGACAACACGGTGAATACGTAATAACAAATGCATAATTATTTATTTCATTTAACATATTTGATGTTTTTAGATACACATGATGACGACCGAAGAGCGATATATTTGTGCCATATGCGCCAGAGGGTACAAGCACAGGCGCAATTTGGTTTACCATGAAAGAACACACGCTGGGATGTTGCGGCGTTGGGTTTTCATCAAGACGACAATTACAAAGACATAGGTCATTATCATATAGCGCTTTTAGTCAGTAGAAAAATCACAGTCGGCTTTCTTATTTTGATTGCAATTCTAAACATTTCGAATTATGTACATTGCAGTTTCACTACATAAACATTATCTTTAGAAAGCTGTGATAAACAGTCTTAACCAAAACGCGTTATAGATGTATACGATACACATTTCCCAAATCATTAACTAGTTAATTATTGTAAATAAGTAGCAAAGAGTGTACGTGTAGGATACATGTGCTTATTATGCTTATGAATGCTTACAGGTGCAATGTACACTCGGCCCGGGAACAGCGCACTCGAGAGATTGAGTGCGAGATATGCAACCACAAGGCCACAACACGGGCTCATCTCCGAGAACATCTCAAAACACACAGCGAGGAAAAAACACACGTTTGCCATGTGTGCAAAGCCGCCTATAAACATATAAGTTCACTGTATAGGCACTATGGGCAAAAGCACAAATGACGTGTATACAGTGGTTTTACCTGTTTGTGATTTATTTGTGATTTACCCGTGATTTATTTGTGATTTACCCGTGATTGAATTGTTGCGATAAAAGCATAATCATCAGATCTCAAGCATAATTAACATTTGAACCGTATTTCTTTATACCACGATGTTTGCTTGTTGCGTTTTTTTACTTTTTATTGTATTTTTTTTAAATGTTTTGTTAATGATACTGTTATATTATAGCAGTTGTGATTTGTATTGTGATTAAAATGTAATTTTATAATTGTGATTAATGCTTTATAATCAGATCTCAAGCATAATTAACATTTGAATCGTATCTGTTTATACCACGATGTTAACTTGTTGCGTTTCTTTTCTTTTTATTGTATTTAATTATTTTTTTAACGCTACTGTTATATTTGTGATTTAGATTGTGATTTACATGTGATTCAGTGATGCCATTCAACAATGTTTCATTATTAAAATTATGAATAAAACATACACTGCGTTGTGTTAATTTCTGAAACAAAATCTTGAACAATCTTCGTTGTTCGTTTACTGCATGGAGCAAATCAAACGTAAAAAGCAAAGACAACTGAGCATTTGTGTAATATTATACTTTGCTTTTATCCAAAATTTCTCAATTATCTATGTGACACACAATGCTTAATGCCGAAATATAAAATGGAGTATTAAATTAGGGCAGTTTAAATATTGTACAGTTTCAGACAAAAATAAAGTTATTAAAACAACTTTTGAATCAATGCTGTTCAAAGCTTCAATTAATTATTTGCAAGCAATTATGATCGGATTCACAAAGGCGACAATAAACACATACCATTAGCATTTATTTGAGTGAGATAAATATTCAGCACAATTGTGTCGTGCTGAAAAAACTGGGCATGATGAATGTGCGTAAAGTGTCGTCCCAGATTTGCCTATGAAGTCAGCACAGGCTAATAAGGGACGACATTTTCTGCGTAATCCAGATTTTCGCTAAGAAGAGACATTATTTAAACGAAAAATTCCATAAAAGCGGAAAATGTCGTCCCTGATTAGTCTGTGCGCACTGCACAGGCTAATCAGGGATGACAAATTTGCGCACAAGCATTATGCCCAGTTTTCTCAGAACACGACACAATTAACTTAAATACGGGAGAAAATAACACACTATGCACATGAATTATTATATGTATATCTCGCTAGTCAAGCTACTAAAACACGGAATTATTCAGAAAGGCGGTTTCTTATAAAATTTCTTCCATGTCTAGTCCAAGTCGGTACGTAGGCAATAACTTGCTTTCGTTTCTCCTCGCACAGTCCCACCGTACACCTTAAGTTCCCCTGGCAACGGCATTTCGACTCGAGTCCATTTTGGCCTCTTTTGCCTTCGGTTTCACACGCAGTCTCCCCGGGTTGTCAAACTCGTGGTAACTAATATTGAAATAAATACAAATAAATACATTACTACAGTTGAAATAACATGTGTTTTTTCTTTTAAATTTTACTTAAAATATTCCGAATGGACATATTACATGTATTTCTATAATAACAGTTTGTGCACGACTAAATAAGCTTTACGAGCAAACAAAATTACCGAATATCGGAAGAGCTCTTGATGTTTGGTTCATCTTCACCTTTGCCATCGACGTTATATTGACCAACGAGTTTGTACACATTCTTTTTCGATGTTGTATAGAAGAAGTGCCTGAAAGTTTTAACAATAGCTTGGGTTGGAAATAACATTTAAAATAATTGAAGGATATTGTTTGACAACATAGAAGTTACCAATTCTATACTAATAACAACTAGTCGTTCTAGCCGAATATCGACTTGCCGTGCTTGCCTTGAATTTCGTTGCTTGTCGTGTTAGCCAAAGTGTTGATGTACATTAGAAATGTCATTAAGTGGTGTTTTCAGGTAATTTTTTCGGACAAAACACATTTTATATGGAATTAATCACGTCCGCACATATTGGTTCACTGCAAAAAGGAATATAAATCAGATATTTTGGACGATTTCAAATGTGCTTGTCGTGCTTGCGTGCATTGTAACTTAAAAACTACTCAACTGGTGACAAATATTTATATAACCGGGAATAGTGCTCAACTTTCCCCATAGCCTGCGCTTTATTTCGTCAAAAAAGAGTAAATAATAAGATACTTACGTGGATATGAAATTTCTAAGTGGGGCCAATGTTGACAAATTTCTACTTAGCGTGCTAGCCAAAATGACGTCACAAACCACGTGGTATGGCAACACTGTTTAACGAGATAAAAAAAAAGTGCTCGTATTTATTTGTTGTGCGACAATATATGCCGTTTGAATTTCTCGCGACGATATCTGAACATTTACGAGCGAACGCGAGACTGGCTTGGGGCAGCGACAGAGGAACGACGTATTCATGAGAACTAGCGAATCTGTATTACATTCCAAGTAGTCAAATTCTGAGATACATTGAAATAGTTTGTTTTGACATCGTCTAACTGGCTTTTTTGAATTCACATAGTTGAAATGTATGGTCTTTTTATTTGCATTTTTTTAAATAAAACATTTAACCTATAAATTTAGTTACTATACAGCTAAGGTTTCTATGATAAACGATCGTGCTTTTTCAATACCATTTGACGTCACTTGGCCATGCGGTCATTATCGAACATGAGCTTACAAACTGCGAGGATATGACTCCGATTCGCGGAATTAGAGATTGCCGACTATTGGTTGCTTAGCATCCAAATCTTCCTCTGCACAATTTCTGTCAATGTTTTGTGGTTGTTAGAGATACTTTGAAAAAAACGTGCATTTTGGTATATATTCTGTTTCACTGGACTTTTAATTATAATAAGTGTAAAATAGCTTAGTTTGGCATTTTATGAAAATCCAATTTGGATGTGTTCTGGAATATACGTTTGATATAAAAGATATCTTGCGTGAGCGTCATTTCTGATAGATGTGTCGAAAGAGCTTATATATTATAAAAGACTTATTAGTAAAGGTGGAACAAAACAGTTATCTATGTGGAGCATGCGCAGTAACCTATTACATATATCAGCATATATAGTCCACATACATTTTACGAAGAAAGAAAAAAACGAACTTAAACATACAATTGAGTGGACCGATATACTCGATGCATCCGCTGTTTGGAATAATAAGTGATTCCAGAAGTCAACCGCATATACAATGCGTATAAAAACTGAGTTACACGTTATAATGTCGTCGTATTTTCTGTGGACTATTTAAGATTTACATTAATAGTGACCATGGGGATAGTTTGTGGCAAAGGTGATTCTTATTGATGCTCTTGTTTTGTTTTATAATTATTTAAAGCATCTATTGCAATATTTTAATTTTAATTCAAATATTGCTTAGAACAGATTTTATTTATCGTTACACTATTAAAATGCGTGTACTTTTATTTAAATAATAATTTCCTGATCTGAATAAGGTAAATTATCGCATGAGAGGTTTTGCTTTTTTCTTAATAAATTACCAAAACAATTTTAGTTTTATGAATTTATAAAATAATAAGTCACATTTTTTTTTTAATTTTTATCATTTGTATACGCAAAACTCGATTTGTATAATTTGTTTTATTGCCTTTCAGCTCCGAAACTCAAAGAAGACAGCAACTTGAATGTATGTATGAATTAAAATATTAAGTAAAGCAGAATTGTTAGGCGAATTCACTTTAAAAGATATACACAAACACAAACTGAAAAATTATAAGCATCATTAAAAGAAAGGGTGTTAGCAAACAATAGCTAATATAAGTCAATAATTGCGTTTTCCCAAATTTAAAACTCAATATATAAGGGTAGTTTAATATAGGCATCTACATTTATATTAAGATACGCACAACAATAGAGTTCAATCTATGTTCATATGGTCAGGTTTTCAACTCGTATACGAAAGTAGCTTTTCCTTTGTTTTCATTTTTTGTAAAATGACAGGTAAAACACAATATGCTCCCGATCATTCGATCTGAGGGCATAAAAACAACATAAATACAAATCAACCCGTTAATATTTGGAAGAATTGAAACTTATCGCCAGTGCGAAGTTTTGTGTTTTTTCATAAAGAATAATATACAATAGTTTTTTTTAACTAACCATGCATTTTCAATTAAACAGGAATAACGTTATATAAGGCAATGCTTGCGATACAAAAAGTTCTAAATGAAACAAAAATTCCTATCAAAAGTGTTTGAACATGTTGCTGCTATATTATTTTAATATTATTTATAAAAAATCCATATGTACTCGTTACCCAACATTGCAGAACCCTCCCCCGGATAAAGTCGAAACTAACAATTGGCGAGGAAAGTACTCGATCGATATATCGTGCTACATTATCCCAGCGAACAAGTTGCTGGTCAACCGTAAAGACCTACCAGATTTTCCGAATGGCACGTGCGAACTGGCGGTTGTTGATATAGATCTGGGAACATTGAACGAGGCTACGACACGCATAACTCGGTTCAACAGTGCCTTTCAATCTCCGAGTATCACATGGCGCGGAGTTTCGATAAAAAAACAAGGTACGATGTTGTTAATTTTTTTGGTACGCGTGTATGTAAATTTATTTTAGACATAGATGATTTGCTAATCGACTTAACGATTTGGGCTTAATATATTGTTTTCTGGCGTTTCTTTTTGCTGGTTTTTGAAGAATATTGTAAACATAAATATTAGGAATGCGTATATATGTGAAGTGTATACTTTCTTCAAAGAAGCCATCACTTTAGCGTTTGTACGCCTTTGAAATTGGCGTTATTACGCCTTTTTATGTTTGTTCGCCTTTTTATCGTTAATACGCATTTTTTTGCGTTTATACGCCTTTAAGTTTGGTGGTATTACGCCATTTTTAGCGTTTGTTCGCCTTTGAGTCTGCATTATAACGCCTTCATTGGCATTTCTACGCCTTCAATTTGCGTTATAACGTCTTTTAAGCGGTTGTACGCATTTTAGTTTGGCATTTTAAAACCTTTTTTTAGCGTTTTTACACCTTTTAGTTTGGCATTATTACATCAATTTAGCATAAGAATGCTATTTTTTAGCGTTATTACGCCTTTTTGAGCGTGTGTACGCCTTTCTGTTTGGCGTTATTACGCCTTTTTAGAGTTATTACGCGTTTATTTGCGTTATAATGCTTTTATTTGCGTTATTACGTGTTTATTTGCGTAGTGATGCCTTTTTTCGCGTTATTACGACTTCGGGCTATTTTTATTTAATTAAAGTGGTACTTATTGGCTTTCGTAACTGACTACGTTCGTAACCTATAGGTATATTTAAGTATATTGTCGACGGTGTTTTCAAAGAGAGGCATTACAATGATTCTTTGTATTTCGCAAACAAAGTATAAACTATACAAACATTTTGTTGGTTTTTGTATAATTAATATATTATTTATTTAATTTAAATTATGCTTATACTTGTTGTGTGGTTTATACTAATATGTTAAACAATTACAACGCTTGACCTTTAGTTTTTGACCGCATTGCCGAACGAGAGACTGTGTGAATGTACTACAACAGGCCAGAGCTAATAAATAGCTCTGCATATAATCAATAATAAAAAAACGCATACGGGTAGCATCTCTAGTATTTTTTTTTTTTTTTTTTTTTTTTTATTAATTTTCAACAAACATCTCTATTACAACATGAATACACATATGAAGCAACACAACATTTTGGTCTCTTACATATACTAAAGTATCATATGCATTGACTATGTCTGCACTTATACGTGTTTTATGTATATACTAAGAGAAAAAAACACACACTTTATTTGTTTAGGTATGAACATGGTATTGCTTAACATTGTTACCAGAAAAATATTGTTGAGACGATGCTATGTTATTTTCTAAAGAGTGAAAAGGAGAGGGGAAAAGCTAGATTTGATAATAAGAGAGTTTTAACATTGATTAATAATTTTAATATAAAAAAATAATAAAGTGAAAAATAATTAAATATATATCAAACAAGAATCAAAAGGCCCGCAATATTTGACATATTACACAAAATTTGACACAAATAAAGAGACATTTAGCGGTTTAAAAAGAAAGATTAAACAGAAAAATCCTAAAGTGTCGGGGACGTAGGCAAGATTCTTAATGAGTAATTTCAAAGTTGTGCCATTTTTTATTATGTTGATCAATTTTGCCTTTTTCGAAGGCAATTTGCTTTTCTAATATAATTTTCATTCTTAGAGCATTGTTTAAGGTCTCAATATTTGGCTTTTCGGCTTTTGATTTGGTATTGAATATGTAAGATTTCATAAGGATAATTATAAAGTTAATCACTTGATTATGAGTGCCTCCTTTTTTAGTTCCAAAAATAATATCAATTACATTCAGTTCTATGTGTAATTGTTTTCTATTTAATAACAACGTCAGCTCCTGCCATATGGGTTGTACAGAATTACATTCATATAAAACGTGTATAATTGTTTCCTTACAACTTGCGCAAAAAGTGCACAAACTTGAAGATGTTAGATTACATTTATACAAATATGAATTAGTTGGTAGTATGCACTGTAGAATCTGATATTGAAAATTGCGTAAAGTGTTATCTATGGTGGTTTTAAATGGTGTTAAATAAGCATGTTTCCAGTCGATACTTTGTTCATAGGGGGACATTTTGTCTTCCCATTTCTTTTCTTGTTTAGTTTTATTTTCATCTAAGGTTTGTTGTAGATTATATAAATATTTACACACTTTTTTTGATTTTTGTATTTTTTCAAGTAATGTGTTATGATTGAAATTGACAAAATCCATTTGAGATAGTTGTTGTTTGTAAGTTATTGGGATACTTTTGATTAGTGTGTAATATTTAAGATAATCTGTTGAGGGTAATTCATATAGGGTTTTAAAAGCTTCAAATGTATAATAGGTTTTTGACCTAAAGTCGTATATGTGTTCGAGGAATTTTATACCCTTATTAAACCAGTTTAGGTAGAAGAAGGTATGTTGGTTATTTTTTTCTATCCTCGAGTTATTCCATATAATCGTTTTGTTTACATGCCCTTCTTTTTCTTTCGATTTAATCTTGTTCCAAGAGATAATGACATCTCTGAGGAATATATTTTTAAAATTGGAAACAATATGTTTTTCATTAAGTGCACATTCAAATACCAGATTTCCACCATATTTATTAAGTTCATTCTGATAGAAAATTTTCCACTGCCCTTTATTGTTTACGTCTGTTAATCTTTTGACCCAACTGGCCTTATTAGCATGTATTAGAGCAGTAATATCGGTAAGTTTCAGCCCTCCTTGATCTATTGGTTTAACTAGGGTTGTTCTTTTTATTTTTTCAGGTTTGCAATCCCATACAAATTGGAATATAGATTTATTAATTGTTTGTAATATTTCATGATTAGGGGTTGGGAGTGCTGACAATGTGTACATAATCTTTGGCAGGGCAAAAGTTTTAACCACAGTGACTTTTCCAAGGAGTGTTAATTTTCTGTGTTGCCACTGTTTTAAGCAATTTATAAAGGCAAGTAATTTTGGTTGCAAGTTTTTGTCTATATTGAGATGTTCATCATTGGTGAAATAAAAACCCAGTGTTTTAGCTTCTTCAGAGGTCCAAGAAAAATATTTGTATTTGTTAAATATAATTTGTGTGTTTTTAAGTGAACCAACGCGCATTACGATGGATTTTTGTGTATTTAGTTTAAGTCCAGATACTTCACTGAAGTCTTGAATAGTATTTATCAATGTTGAAAACGAATTAAGCGTTCCATCTGTCATATAAGTTGTATCATCTGCGAAAAGTGTTTGTTTTATTTCTTGTTCTTTTATTTTTATTCCTTTGATGTCTTCATTCCTTTCAATAAAGTTGGACAATATTTCTATGCTTAATACAAAAAGAGTTGTTGATAATGGACAGCCTTGTTTTACGCCCCTTTGAATAGGGATAGGTTCAGATAAGTGTCCGTTATTGATAATTATGGTACTTATGTCAGTATAAAATAATTTAATCCATTGTATGAGTTCAGTTCCAAAATTAAATTGTTTGAGACTTTTAAACATGAAGTCGTGATCTAAACTATCGAATGCTTTTTCATAATCGGCAAAGAAAAGAAGTCCTGGCTTATTATTGTTATTCATATAATGAATGGTTTCAAAAATTGTGCGTACGTTCTCGCAAATGAATCTACCTTTTATAAATCCTGTTTGTCTTGACTCAACTACAGACGAAATAACTTTTTTAATCCTGTTTGCGATTGTTTTGGTCGCTATTTTATAGTCAACATTTAATAAACTTAATGGTCTCCAATTATCTAGTGTATCTAGATTTTTTCCTGGTTTTGGAATAAGTGTAAGAATACTTTGTTTTTGAAGTTGGGTTATTTGTCCATTAACAAATGAATGGTTAATTGAATTAATATAATGTGTTTTAATAACTTCCCAAAATACCTTGTAAAATTCTGCGGATAAACCATCTGAACCGGGACTTTTATTATTATCCATCTCTTTTAAAGCGTTTAAACATTCATATTCTGTGAGTAAGCCTTCGCATGATTGTTTCTCATTTTCTGACAGTCCTTTTATATTTAAGTTAAAAAAATGTGAATTATTAAGAGTATTCGTGTCAATAGATTTTTTATTGCTATAAAGGTTTGAGTAAAAGCTTCTTTGTTCATTCATTATACTCTTAATGTCTGAGACTTCAATGTTATTTATTTTTAACTTATGAATGGTTTTACTTTCGTAATGTCTTTTTTCAAGATTTGCAAAGTATTTGGTATTTTTTTCATTATGTTCAATGTGTTTGGCTCTTGCTCTTACTAACATGCCATTTATTTTCTCTTCTATGATACTATCGTACTCTATTTTAGTTTCTTTATACAGTTTGAATATATTTTCGTTGTTATCACTGTTTGTATTGATTTTTTGCTCTAGTGACTCTAGTTTGTCAATGATAATGTGCTCTTTTTCCTGGTTTCGTTTTTTTATCATTGTAGAGAATTTTATACTAATGTCCCTTACCGTTCCTTTTATAAGTTCCCACAGTGTATTTGGACTACAGTTAGTGTTATGTTCCACTATGCTATGAATTTCTTGTTCAATTTGATTTTGATACTCTTCATTTGAAAGCATAGCATTATTTATTTTAATATAACCAGGTCCTTTTTGTTGTATTTTATTGTCAATAATTATTTCAATCAAAGAGTGGTCTGTCTTATATCCCGGCTTTATTTTTGCTTTATTAATTATATTACATATATTTTGGGAAATAAGGTAATAATCCAATCTACAAAAAATAACCGGTTTTCCACTTGAATGCCATGTATAACGTTTTTGTTCTGGATGAAGAGCTCGCCAAATGTCTATCAAATTGCATGAATCGACTATGGAATTTATTTTGTTCCTGCTGTTTATGTGTGTATCCTTTTTGCCGTTCTTTTTGTCTAGATTTGGGTTAAGTAAATAAAATCGCCTCCTATTATGTAATTTTTATCCATATTTTGTAGTAGATGTATTTCCAGTTTTTCAAAAAAACATGTTTCATCTTTGTTTGGAACATATATATTTATTAAGGTGATTTCTTGATTATTAATAATAACATCAATTGTGCATAATCTACCGGGTACTAATTCTTTAAATTCGCCTATGTTTACATTATCTTTATTTTTTATTAAAATTCCTAAACCTTCACTATTTGATTTGTTCCCACTGTAAAAACTTGTTCCACTCCATTCTGATTGCCATTTGTTTTTTGTTAGCTCACAAACATGTGTTTCTTGAAGTAAACACACTGTGTAATTGTTTTCTTCAAACCATTTGAATATACTTTGCCTTTTATTAGCATTGTTGAGACCTCTCACATTTAAAGAGCATATTTTTTCATACATTTTTTTCTCCAAAAGATTTTATTTTTATGGCTAAATTGAATCGTACTGAATCTTGCCTATTAATTTTATAAAAGAACATAATTATATCCTGTTTTATTGACATGTGTTGGGATTTTGTGTTTATTTCTACTGGTTTAAAAGAAAATGTTATTAACGTTAGTGTAGATATGAAAATGTGTACAAAAACATCACAACAATAAACATACAGACGATAAGTACATGAATACATATGAAAATCAAATCAGGCATTAACATTACCAATACAGAAGAAAACCCCCACAAACATTCAACTAAGTTAAACAGATGTGATTCGTAATTATTTAAGTTTCCTAAATGTGATAAAGCGCCATTTAAATATAATAATACAAGTGTATTTAAAATAAGCACATGAATGCTTATGTGAATCAAAACAAGCGTTAACATTACCAATGCGGAAGGAAAACAAATATTCAACTAAGTTTAATAGATATGATCTTTAATAATTTAAGTCCCTAAATGTGCTAAAGCGCCATTTTTAAATATACGATGTTTTATAACATCAACCTGGATTTTAATTCTAATGTATATAAAGTCGGCTATTGTATGTTATTAATAATAAGGTAGTTATTAATATGTGTACAAAAAAACATCAACACATTACAATTATAATATAAATCTGTATTTTGATTCTAATGTATACAAAGTCAGCTATTGTATGTTATTAATAATAAGGTAGTAATTAATATGTGTACATAAAACATCAACACATTACAGGCAATTAGCACATGAATACATGTGAAAGTCACATAAAATGTACACTGTTTTCTAATAACCAACTTGATTTTGATTCTTGTATACATAAAAGCAGCTATTGTATGTATATGTAAATACTGTTAAATATACTTACAACCTAGTTGTGCCAAAGTATAGTTAAAATAAACAATAATTTATCATTTTATCCTTTATATTGTTTAACCAACAGCTGGTGATTGCGTATCAGCACATTATGTTAACTCACACTAACAACACCACTAGGTTCTTACATTAACTGTATTAAAGCTGCTTAGCTGTTGGGTTCCTTTTTTTATTTCTATAAAATAAAAGTTTTAACAGTGTTAATGTAGCTTATTTTAACATATATGACCTAAATTATATGATATATTGTTAACAGATTTAACATGTTTTCAAACATGTGTCAAATATATTTGTTACCTATCCGGCGAAATTAATATGAGCATGTGTACATCATATTATACTGCTAAGACATGCTATTGTAATATACTATTTGTTATACAAGTTTAGGTATAGGCGTTTCTAAATCAATCTGTTCATGTATAACAAAATAGAGTAATGAGGCAAAATATGAAACAGTTTTTATCATCTACAGTTTTTATCATGTATTAATGATCACTTAAATGTAAGGAAATCTTATATCTAATAAGAGATCCTGTCAAGGATAGTGGTAAATAATGTTTTGTTGTAATTATCCCTTACCACCGAAAGCAAAAGAAAAGGGATTAAATCACAAGTTTTACAATATCTATAGCCACGGTTGAGTGGCCACTAATCCTTTGTGTGTAAAACTGCTCCTGGATTTAGGACAGGTATCTGTAATTGTACATCAGTGTTCATGTTTGTATACTTCTCAAAATCAGTTAGGCTGCACACAATCTCTGGTTTTACTGCTTATATTGTAAATAACTATAGTTTTCAGGTCTGCTGGGTTATTGCTTTATCACAGTATTAATGAATGAATAGTGTGTTTTCCTGATCTAAAAAAAAAACCCAAAAAAAACACAAAAAACACATGTTCTGCTCATGATTTCTATTTTTGAGGCCATGGTAGGTTCAGCCATTCGTCATATTGCTTGTATAAGACTCTGTGTATGTTGCCATCTCGGTTTTTATAAAAGATTTTTCCACTTCTACTCCAGACTGACTCTACAGTGTCTCTTTTCTTTAATCTCACAGAGTTGAAGACATCTTGGTTTAATGGCGTAAGGTGTTCACTAGGGTATATTTTACCCTGTTTTAACTGCCTGCTCATTTTTATGATCTGGATCTTTTTGTCTCTTGATACGAATTTTATAACTACCGGTCTGCATTTTCCATTTTCAAAACGCCCTAGCCTATGACCATAATCAATATCAGTTTTGCTTAGTTGGATACCAGTGTGCTTTTTAACAACATCTGCCACAAGCTTCATTGTGTTTTCTGGTGTTTCAGTTTTATCCAGATCTTGCAATCCATGAAAGACCACGTTGTTAATTCTGGTATATTGTTCTAGCTCATTTAATGCTTCTTTGTTTTCATACTTTTCTTTAATCAAAGTTTCCCTGTTCATCACTTTTTCTGCGTTTAACTCAGTATGCAATTTGTCTATCTCTTTCTTCAAATTCTCATTCTCGCTTTCTCTATCAAACAGCTTTGATTCCAATAACTCGATTCTATGGAGAAGACTGTTTTTCATTTGCCCAACAATTTTTTCAATCATGTTTTCAAGACAGCTGTCATCTTTCATTAAAACATTTGAGAGTTTACTATTTATTTCACTTAGCTGTCTAGAAATTTCTTTGATGCTTATGTTATCTTTATTTACATTGCTTTCTGTTTCTTGTTTTGTATTTTTCACATGTTTAGGCTTCTTTTTGGACTGTTTTTTGCTTTCGTCTTTTGATGAATTCATGCTGATGTCTTGTTCACTTACGCTGCTTATATATTTACGTTTATTGTCTTTTTCCTCACTTTTTTCATCACATTCGCTCTCAGATACTTCTGAAACTTCAAGTAGTTCTGAGGTCATATCTTTAATGATGTTTTTGTTTTGTGGAGAATTTGATGCCATACTTTTTTGAACAGTATACTTTGGAATGTTTCAAAAATAAGTTTGATCTTTTCTTTTGAAGCTAATATGTATTTTTCATACCTTTTTTGTTTTCATGTCCAGTATTCCATTCTAAACTTTAGCACAAATCATTTTCTGTAACAAATTCCCAACACTGAGGCTAGAAACTTTTAAAACATTGTATTTTTTTTTTCTCCAAAAGAAACACAACATGCCCATTCAAGGGAGAGCACAATCTTTAGAATTTAGCGAATCATTTACGCCAAGCACCGGTAGATTTGTTAATATGTTAACTCAAAGCGAATGTGCAGAAATAAGGATATTTGCCGGAGTTTTTATCTAAATATTTCGACAAAATATTTGTATAGAGACACGCAATCTAGTCAGAAGACTGCCTTTTAGAAATTTAGTTCTAATTGTGTGTCATTATGAGTTACTTTTGTTGATGCTATTGTTACTTTAAATCTGTTACCGACAAAATAAAACATGCTTTTACTATTTGAATGATATTTTCGATATTTGACCTTGAAGTCTATCCTTGCTCTTAAAAATATTTTTTTGAGCCTAGCTAACCTACACAAAACGTGCGTATAGTGAGTTTTTGTGATCAAATTTTGTCCGTTGTTCGTCGATTGTCGTCATCAACTTTTCTAGAGGGCACATAAATTGTAAAGTCTTCACTAACCTTGATCAGTACATTCGTCCCAATCATATATCGGTAAAGTTGTTTCATGTGTCAGGTAAAAAAAGCAGGTCACTTGGGAATATTTAATAAAGCTTATTTACCCATCAACAGTCACATGTTAAGTTCACTCTTCGTGAGACTGGGTTCAAACATTTGATCTAATAATATATTAGCTCAGTTTGAAAATGGTTCCGGTCCTTTAAACAAACGTGCCTAACAGTATACCTTTTAAAAGTTTTTAACCATCTAAAAGTCTTTTTTCTCCATCAAACTTCCAAATATCATTTGTTTTAATGATATCATTGATGAGTTTGAAAGTGGTTCCGGTTCGTTGGAAAACATGGCTGTCAGGCAGTTATCCTTTTACGGTTGTAATGAAACAGTTTCAATACTGTTTAGGCTACTTTTATTGTACAAACGTCTCCAGACTTGGTAAGAACATATTTTAGCATAATTATGTATATATATTTAAACTGTTAAAACCATATTTAATTCATTATCTTTTGTCAAACTCCTAACGTTTTTGTGACTTTTGAACGACGTTCATACAAAAGAATTTCAAAGTGACTTACGAATGATTTAAAAACGAGAGAAAACAGAAGCAGAGAAGAAGAGAAACATGATAATCTCAACAGCGGACGGGGTTTAAAGT
Organism: Dreissena polymorpha; assembly: GCF_020536995.1. Taxonomy (NCBI): domain Eukaryota; kingdom Metazoa; phylum Mollusca; class Bivalvia; order Myida; family Dreissenidae; genus Dreissena; species Dreissena polymorpha. Next base: position 68,625,189 of record NC_068364.1, read on the forward strand.
GTTGTTTCGGTTAAACACATTTTCGTATGGAAATGGGAAGAGTATTAAGTGTTAGCGATCTGGGGTCTATTAACACTTAAAAATACTGGGTTTGCGTCTGCTTTTAAATTGTGCACGAGTTGCATTATATAATGGTCTTTAGCAAAAACTAAATATATACTGCTGTTGCAGCTTCAGTTTAACTTCGTTTATTTATTAAACGTTCATTTCTATTATCTTTTCGTCTACGAATAATTTTCCTTATTAATTCCAGTTCCCAAGTACCTGCCGATGAACCTCTGGCCGGGCAACATAATTGTGTTCGGATGTTTAGAGGCACAAAGCCAGGTCCCAAATTTCAGCGTTATCTTGGCGGGAAAGATAGGCCTCGAGGAAGTAAGAATAGCGATACTAGGTTTCTAGTTTTTTGTAATGCGTTATATACTTGAAATATTATGCATTCAAAATTAAAAACAACGTGTTACATTATTACGCGAAAACATTATGCATGTTCATCATGTAAAATAATAGACCTCTGATATGCATTAAGGTTCAGTATTTGTATGTCCATTAAACTCTAATTATCAAGAACTTCTTCCAAAACTCGAACTAACGAACTACTACTACTACTTCTACTACTACTACTACTACTACCACTACTACTACTACTACTACTACTGCTACTACTACTACTACTACTACTACTACTACTACTACTACTACTACTACTACTACTACTACTACTACTACTACTGCTACTACTACTACTTCTACTACTACTACTACTACTACTACTACTACTACTTCTACTACTACTACTACTACTACTTCTACTACTACTACTACTACTACTACTACTACTACTACTACTACTACTACTACTTATTCTACTACTACTACTACTACTACTACTACTACTACTACTACTACTACTACTACTACTACTACTACTACTACTACTACTACTACTACTACTACTACTACTACTTCTACTACTTCTACTACTACTACTTCTACTACTACTACTACTACTACTACTGCTACTACTACTACTACTAATAATAATAATATTATTATTACTACTACTACTACTACTACTACTACTACTACTACTACTACTACTACTACTACTTCTACTACTACTACTACTACTACTACTACTTCTAGTACTACTACTACTACTACTACTACTACTACTACTACTACTACTACTACTACTTCTACTATATGTCGCTGATATTGATTGAAATACTTTTTTCAGGTTAAGCTCACAGCAACATGCAATTTAAGCCATCGTATTTCCGCGACAAAGTTTTCAGGACTGGAGGCCTGTTTTGTGGTAATTTCAAAAATAGGCATGAGTTTAAGACCGACATTTCAATGCCCATAACGTGGTATTTGCAATTATATATATATATATATATGTATACATATATATATATATATATATATATAATTGCAAATATATATATTATATATATATATATATATATATATATATATATATATATATATATATATATATATATATATATATATATATATATATATTATATATATATTAATTTATTTAAAGCTATACAAATTATTAATGACATTGCTGATAACTCATACAAAACAACAGTTATAACAACAACGCACAAAAACAGCAACATTTATTTCAGCATTTACTATTTCAAAAACTGAGTTTGCCTTTAATACAAATATATACATAGCAATAATAATTCCATGCTGTAAAACAGTGTATTATAAAGTGTAACGTAAATAACGGGTCCGCAAATTTGTTGTGGCGTAAATCGTTCTTTTTATATGAAATTATGTTAATAATGAATACCTTTTGTAACAAAACTATTGTGAGTAAAATATTATTTCGATTATTTAGTTTTCCTTAAATTAATTTTAAAAATGTAAGCAACACACGTTTCTTCTTCATTAAATTTGTTGAAAAGTGTTAAGCATCATCTTTGTTTAGATAATTTGACTTAGGACTCCATTCAACGATCAGAGTTTGTTGCAATGAAGTTAGTACTTTGTTGTTTCAGAAACACTTAAAAGCAGAACAACGCAAAGAAAGAACGAAACATAAAAATAATTACAGTAATCGCCTTCCAGGTAGGACTTTGTTGCATCGTGTTTTTATTTTTGTTTCATTTTTCTTGCTTATTAACAAAATACAATTCTGTTAACATCAACATAAACAAACACGGTAGCATACAAGCAGAAGTAAATAATGACATTCACCTTTTGAAGTAAAGGTTGTACGTGAGGATTGGTTACGAACTTTATAGGTGGTTTATACTCTCAATCAATTGCACTTCATGCACGTTATTATTTGTTCCGTAGTAGCAGAAGACGGTAATCGGGAAAATTCTCAACGAAACATTACCGAAAACGGTGATGATCAAGGCGTCCAAACACAAAGTCCAGACAATTTAATGGATAACTGTTTTCTTACAAGACGGAGCCGATTAAGGGAAAGTCAGGATACGGGCTACATCTCCCGCAAACAGTCCATGGATACCCAAGATGGCAGGGACACAGCCCTTGATCTGGTTGACGCTACAGATGCAGCTCATGCTCATGGCAAATGCGGGTCAGCAATGGCGTACGTATCATTATGTATTGTTTCAAATCAATAAACAAGTCAAATAAAAAATGGCATATAACATGTGTTCGTAAGTCCATTTATAATCGCCACTGTTAAGATATTTGCAGCTCGCAAGAGATATAAATGCAACCCCAAACAACAAAACATAAATCAAATAAAACACCTTCATATTATGATACCTTCATTAACAATAAAATATAAATACAATTACTATCTTGCTGATGCATCTGAAATTTCAATTGGTGTTTTTTGTTTTGTTTTACTAGTATACATTTAACCCTAACCCTAACCCTAACACCTTAAACAAAAGAAATATTAAAGTCAATTTTATAAGAAAAGTGTATGTTATGTACATTACAAACCGATGTAAATAAAAAAAAAATAGAAAAAAATCTCGGAAACATGGCTAGATGTTTTAATATTAATAATACCCGTGTTTTCATTCTGAATTTGTAGATCTATTGCGGAATACAGGCCTCTGCGATTTTCGCAGTCATCATTAGGTACTGTTTTCTACATTGTTAACATAGTTGGTAGAGACATAATTATTCTAAAATTTCTTTGACTGTAAGTATCTACTGATCTCATCAATAACATTATGCCGTCATTCGGAGTGTCCTAAAATTTGCATTGTATTAAGCGTGTACATTATAAGATATGATATTTATTTATTTATTGCTTTTCTAGAGTAACGGTTGCAAATATATTATAATTAATTCTGATTTCTAGTATTTTTTCTTCATTGATTTCTATTTAGCTGGCCTAGATGAAAACTTTTTCACAAGACCGTTGGTAGATGTAAGTAATGGTGTGTCTTTGTTGTTGTGTTTTTTCCTTTGAGTTGAAAAGACGGGGTCGTAATTATTTCGTGTATATTGTGTTCTACTTACAATAAATATCAAACATACTGCTCGCTAAGATGTTTTTTTCCAATTGGTGTCTACATAACTAGAAAATCACGATGTTGTTATTTTTATTTTCTTCAGAAAGGTAACATTCGGCGCAAGGATACGCCGTCCCATCATGGCAAGTCCCCTTTCAAGCTGCGACAAGGTAAGAAATAGTGCAAAAGCAAAATAGGCACATATTTATTTCTCAAAGACTGTGATTGTACTCCTGATATAAAAATAAAACATACACATATTACAAAAGTAATAGTGCATGCATCTATTTTCACTTAAACATGATCAATGATTACATACGACTTTTAACTTTACCAAAAAATATATATCAAAATACGAGAATTATTCATTTGTTAGTATTTCTTCGTTTTGGGGTGCATTAAAAAAAACATATTAAATACATGGTATTTGTGCTCGCATCCAACGTCGCTGTGTCTTCAACGCAATTGTATTGAACCCATTTACTTGTAGTTGGTGGTATACGGGAACAGTTCATTGAGCTGAACGAAGAGGAAGACGACGAACATGAGAATGGTAAAGTTCTTTTTTTATATAATCATCTTTAAAAAAAAATGCCTATCATTTTAACAATAATTAATCTAAATATAAATATCAGTGAGTTTATTCAATCCCATATTGGTAATTTTCAAATATTCTTGAGACATTTCGCATAACAAGTGAAACTTCCGCTTAACCAGCAGAGTTACACTTTACTGTAGCATGTGATCCCTAATTTATGGCAAGGAACTAATCGGCAATCACAGAACTATAATTGTTTAATGTGTTGTATAACAAATATATTATTTATTGATAAACACAAGAAAGTGCAATTTGAATACGAACTATTATCTTGCTTAAGCGATTCAAGGAATGACAGAAAATACTGCCTCAAACAACTCGATAAGATATATAATTGCATAAACGAAAAGTAAGAAACGTATGTGTTCATGCAACATTGTATTTACTAATTTTATATAAATTAAGTTAACATAAACATTATGTATTGGACTAACTAGTGCATACACACGTTGTGGCACTCTAACTGGTGGATGAATATCCACTTTGATGTCAACAAAAGACATGTAGCCATACAAATATCATCAATAACAATACTCGCATTTGCCGAGCACATAAAGTCGGGTCAAATGATGCGGGACTTGTCTGCTTTAACAAGTACTGTATAGGCTTATCTACGACGACATTTTGCACATAAAAATGAAGACGATTGTCTAGAGACCTGCTCATTTATTCGATTTCTTTCACAAACTTTTAGTTTCTGAAGATGATGATGCAAATCTCTCACAAGACTCTGCATCACAAACTTATAGAACGGAAAAAGTTATGAAAAGCAAGAAAAGGGGCCTTGCATACAAGATATCAACCATACTTGGGAAAGGTATTTTAGACCCCTAAAAACTAGATCGCATAATATATAGAATTGAAACCAGACTATACTTGAAAAAAATACATTAATCTAGTCAATACGTTATAAACCATTATTGGAATAGTCAATGTTCTGTTAAAATTATAAAAAAACAACATACAATGCCTTCTACACGGTAAATGTTTTATTAAAACAGATAACAAGTGCCCCGTGTATCAAAGCCAACCTGTTTACACCGTGGAAAGAACCGAAGACACGATAACTGAAAATGCAGAGATGATTAACGATGTTACAGAGGCTAATGAGACCAAATGTGAAACCGAAGATTTTGAAAGCAACGGTGTTGAAAAAAACTCATTTCACCCATCTACCGTTTATAACGCGGAAATGAAACATGGTTTTAATGTTGAAAACAATAGGTCGTCGGAGCGAAGAATTGTTAATGACGATATCTATACACAATTTGGGCCTGAACAACTCTTTGTTGTTGAACTGCCTGACAATTCTGACCAAGTTTGCTTAAATAAGGATTTAAATTTCATTTCGACGAATGAAACACTTATACACATTGAAGCTCATGACAATAACACAATTTCAGATGAAGCCATTGAACATTTAAAATCGATTGACAGCACAAACGTACATAAGCCGATCACAACAAGTGACACAGCGACTGATTTTATTAACAACGGCAAGAAAGCAGGAAATGAAGAGGCGGTAAACGACGCTTTAGTTGCTAAGATCAACACATTTCAAATCAACTTTTCTGCAAATGAACGTGATGATACAAACATCGTCAGATCATATACCGGGGAAAGCGCGAATTACACTTGCTATCATAACACGGACATGAAAAGTGTTGTTGTTATTGAAAATAAAGAATCGTTAGAACAAAGAAGTGTTGAGTCTGAAGAAGTATTCAATTTGGAACTGTCTGACAATTCTTACCAAAATTCTTTAACGAAGGATTCACAAGACATTTCAAGGAATGACTCATCGATAAATGGAAATAAGTTGGAGGAGGATATGCCGCCTTCCGATTCAAAAGAGTTATTGAGCAAACAATCAAAATGTTATAACGATGAAACACTCATACACGCCACATTTTATGACAATCAAATCATTTCAGATGAAGCTATTGAACATTCAAAATCGATCGATTTCAAAAACGTGCAGGAAACGCTCACAGCGTGTGGCACAAATTCTGATTGTGTTATCCACGACAATAATATTAGTCAGAGAAAATGTCCAACCGCTAACAAGAAGATTTCTGTAAGCGAATTTACTGAGAAACAACGATATTATACGTCGTCAAGACAAAAATCGCCTGTTTTAACTAATTCGGGAAAAGTAGATTATACAAAAAAGAATGACGACTAAGAGGGCTCCAAATGAAATTGGTAGAACAAACATACACACGACAAAGGTAATTGCCAATCGATTCAAACAGCGTTGAGGACATCAGCAATCGTTAAAAGATTTATATTTGTTCATGAAATTACTAATAAAAAAGGTGGCTGTCGTTCAAAAAGTCAGAATCATTCTACAGAGTTGTAGCGTGTGTTAAACAAATAATAATGCGAAACATAAACTCAACGTATAAACTTTTAATAGCCGACAAGCACAGAACGTTTCTTAACAAGTAAAATGTCATTAAAGACCGTACAAGGAATATTCTTGCATTACAACAATTGGTGTTGATTAGCCTCTTGCATCTGACCATTATAAAGTATTTCGCGCTTTAGAAGAAATATATATCTCGTGAATTATTGTATTATCAACGTATCACTGAGTTGCCATGACAACGTACAATACACTATCTTTTGAACACATTTAACAACGTGAACTACTACATTGTTGAATCTGTTCATCGTTAACAGGTTTAATGAATGGCATTTCCTTTTTGTCACTTCATATTGTATTTCATTTATTGTATTAATTCATTATTACCTATTTTGATCGAACTATGATAATTTCTCTCAGCAGAAATAGTAATAGTAGACGTACTGTTTGCTCAGAATCATGTTATCAGTGAAGATGTAGCTTGATGCAATTCGTTAAATTGTTTCGACAGTGGGTGCGAGCACACCTTACTTGATAATGGTAAACTGAACGAGGCTTTATACCGGTCTCTATAGGTATGGATATTGAACGTGGACGGTCGAGAAACTGTTTAATTAAGTCTTCATTCCTTTGTGTATTCATATATATTATTAATCAGCGAACATTATCTTCTTCAGCCATGACTAACTAAGTAAAATTTCATGTGTCATATTAGCGTATTCGTAGACTGTTGTGTTAAATAGTTATTGTGAAAATTAAATCTAAATTGCAGAACTGTTACACATACTGTAAAGGTATATCTGTTATACGGTGCAGCTACGAGTCCATTGTTATATATTACTATCAATGCGACGCTACACAATCAAACAAGTCGCAACGCTCGAGTCGTAAAAACGTATATGTACTTCCATTGACGTTTCTACGTGGGTGCCGCGATTATGCATTGGACATCGGTATGCCATATTCGTTTTTAGTGCTTCAAACATAGGATTTATGTATTGCTGCTTTGTTCGTAATGATCAATCGTCTTTATTCAAAAAGGTCTTCGCAAAACAGAATTGATCATAGGTAATTGAGTGTTTGTTATCGTATCATGTATTTGAAGGGTGGCATAGGAAATATTACCGTGACCGATTATGTAAATAGCCTGATCCTTTAAGTAAATGACCCTGACAACATTAAAATTGACGTTCGAAAACAAGAACCTTTGGAATCGCCTTGATTAAAATAGCCAATATGTGTTGAAGTGAATTATTCCGCACTGTGCTTGGTTTTCATGGGCATTGGGTTAAAAAGAAATCCGACTTATTTAAATTCCTTTCTAGGATAAACAATTATATTAATCTGGTCAAAACTTAAATTGGACCATAGTCTGGATCAGCGTTGTTTGTACCTAATGCGTAGCTATACGTAATCATTTATGTCCAAAGTTCATACATACAATTTAAACTATCTATTCAAGCCTTGTACATACTGCTTGAATAGTGTCAATATTTATTGACAATTATGTATTTTGTTTTGACGCAGTTATATATTGTGTTACGTGTTGTTTTTATTAATATTCTTCTGATTTTATGTTGATACATTTCAATTTCAATTCATTTATGTTTAAATTATTTGATAGTTCATTTGCTCTGGTGTGCAAATCGTCATTGTCATGAATAAATTATACAAAACTACAAAACTGTGTTTGCTTACCGTAAACAGCTACAATAAGAAACATATTTATTTCCTATACATTTCTGAACTGACACAAACCTTTCTTAAATATTTTTTTAAATGGCATGAACACTTTAAAAGCATGTCCTTTTTCGACATAATAAGATTTTTGGCCATTTAATAACAAATGCCTTTTTGTGCAATAACGAAACGTATGGCTCAAGTGAAAACAGAGTATAAAGCAAGTCATAAGCATGCGAAGTTTTGAATAACGCTATTTTGTTTCATGTTTTGAAATAAGAGTAATGCAAATCACTTGCAGCCACCAGTCAATTCCTACACGCCAAACAAGATTGGTGAACAACCAGTTTGTTTTTTAATTTGCAAATGTATTGACAGTCTCTAAGCAGACAGCCAATTTATTCAGACTTATTCAAAAGTATATCGTCTTTATACAAACATAAATAAATTCTTTTCTGTATTTAAGCATTCAATACTGTACTTGCATCTTTACAATAGTTTTTCCGATTTTCATGTTTGCTATGATAATTTTGTTGATTCTTATATACGCCTTTAGATGAATCGCTCAACTTGGTAATCTGGTATCCATGACGGTATTGATCAGTTGTCGAACTAAGTGCTAATGCCGTTGTTCAAAGCGGTATACCTGTATAAGTTATTTGACATGAACATCGATTTCGTTTTCTGATATTGCAAATGATATCAATTACACAACTGGTTCATCTTTCATGGTAATATGTACGATTTACTCGTGTGTTACCTTCCTGCAGTTATTACGTTGATACTTATTGGTTGGTGGTTGGTAGTAGTATAACAATTCATGTGGTTATATTAAGTACCATAAGACATATACAAGAAAAAAAAGTGTGACAAACTGTTTTTTCACCACATATAAATAATAAAGAATTAACCATTGTATAAATATCTTCAACGAGGCATTCTTTTTTGAAACACTCAGAGTGTTTGTTGTTGATATCGATTATACAAACAACGTTTTATTTCTTCACCATTCCGATAACATTGTATCGATTCGTTTATAGGTTCTTCGATAAATCAAATAGCATAATAACAATGTATATACAAATTCATACAGCTATTCAAATATATATATATACCGGAGCAGTTTGTAACACGTGTAACACGTAATTTTTTTTTCAAAACAAAACGCTCAACTCATTTTATGTATTAGCTTTTAATAACAGACAGTTGTATTACTGTATTAAGTTCGGAGTCTCATCTGTTACATCATTATGCACAACAGATCTTTATTTCTTCTGATGCGAAAAAAATAATATATGACACATACACACATTTTGTTGAAAAACTGTAAAGGTCATTACTCATGCAGAACAGCGGTGAATAAAACAAAAACAAAATCAGTAACTACTGGTGTGAAATGATACTAAATATTACTTGAACTTGTATTATTGGACAATGGTGTTTAATGTAAAAACAAAACGAAAACACATATAAACTAGAACCAATTGTGGCCTTTAAGAGACCTTTTCAAAGGTTTGTTCATGTTAGTTTTTTTCGAAGTTTGTCACTCAATATGGTAAATATTCAAATTCACAACTTAAGAATTCCAGTATAAAACAAAATTAAAATTGAGCAAAGAAAAATAGTTATCTACACCCGGCCTCGAACCGCTGACCGTTTGAGTAAATGAATTGTGCTTAAACCACTCGCCCATCCATTCTGGCATGGAGCGAGATTTAGTTGTTACTTATATAAGCGATCCTCTTAATATCACACATTTTAACCATGACGACACATTTGCCGTTTTATACAATCGTCTTTGGTTTGTAACGCTTTATAATTTTCAGGTTTTTAAATCGTTTATATTTTGTATATATAAAAGCATGGTTAATGTTCAGTATGTCCGTTTTCTTGCAAAACACAAAACGATATCGAAAATTTGCAAATCTGAAACATTTTGTTTGCACATATGTCAAGTTATCAGATCGTAAAACTGACCTTTTAATAAATCAACCAAATGTTAACAGATTATGGATGCAAATATAAATAGTTAATGTGTGTTATTTAGTAAGAACACTTTGCTTAGATAATATCGGTGATTAAAAGAAACAATTACGCTATCGAAAATGGATGTCACATATTTGACGTTTGCCTAAAAAGCACAGGGCATTAACATAAATATATATTTTGTGGACAATAAAAAAATAAAAATAGTCCAAGACTTTTACAATTAAAAAATAACGATTCGCTCTAGAATTAACCGATAAAAAATTATCAATTGCTTAAAGGGGCCTTTTCACAGATTTTGGCATGTTTTGAAGTTTTCCATTAAATGCTTTATATTCATAAATGTAAACATTCGATCTAAAAGCTATATTACAATACAACAATAAAATGTAAGAAAGTGAAAAAGTAACCCTCATCAGGGGTTGAACTACTAACCCATAGAGTACATTTCGATCGCTGAGACCACTCGGCTATCCATGCTCATAATATGATAGATGTATTTTATATTTTATATAAGCAATCCTCTAAGTGTTACCATTCTGCGTGGCGCATTAGTCGCAAACTAGGTTTTGCTTTCAGAGATGCAGGGTTCCAATCCTGGGGAAGGCAAGGATTTCAAGGATTCTATCATGTTATAATAATTACATTTTGCTTTTCAAAATAGTATACGTTTGTTAGTAAATATATATATGCTTATTTTATAGTGAATCTGTGCGAACAAATGGTTTTAATATCGACGAAATTGATTAAACTCTATTTGTATAATCGTGCCTTAAACTATTTCGTGATTCGATCAAGAAGTGGAAGCCTACAATAACAACGGGAGATGGTGCACGATTACCACGCATCGTAAACATCTATCTCCAAACGACATTCTTGGAATAGAACTTGTATTTAGTCCTATGAAAAAGATGTAATTAATATTTTGCGAGAGATTGTGTTACAAAGAGCATTCATACATACGCTATGCGTAAACTACATATGGATATCTGCTCTGCACATGCTCCTAACTTATGTCGTGAATATATGCCCGACCATCCTTATTACATGCCACCTTCTACGAAACGTATAACTTTTAATGCACGACGTATTGACACGCAGTACATAGTATGGAGCTCAGTATATAATACAAAGATCAAATAGCATTGCTTGTAACCAATCGGTAACGTTCGTGGCGGGTTGCGCCACAATGAGATGCAAGCATAAACAAGAAACACAAGACACGTGTGCAGCAGTCGTTAACTTTGTTTTCTGTTTTATCAATGAATCTGCATTATACAAATTATTCTCGCCAATCTTTAGATTACAAAAACATAGAATTTCAGAGACATAGCAGCACTTGAGTCTAAACGATAAATATGTACATAACAACTATTGTAATACTTCTTCCGGCTTAGCCTCAGTTTTTATTGAACTAGGAAATATTTAAACGCCTGATATAATTATGCGTAAACATATTCTAACAACGTATTTGTTGTTGTTGTTTTCACTACTGTAGTGTAGATGATCCTTTCCCGTAGTTTAGTGTTAACAGTGCATGGTGCCCGCTTTATGACAGGAGTGTTAAATGAATAAGTTAGATAATTCTAATTTACCCATGGATGCAAACCAAATCAATTGAAAACATAAAACCAACGGTGGCGGCTTTTTCTCTTGTCTATCGCATGTTCTCTCGTATATCATTTTTATTATTTGGTTTATAGTGCATGATATTTGATATATATATGGGCGACGAGTAAACAGTCTAATTTAGGAAGGAAGTTGTATACCTACTGTGCAATTTGCTAGATTCTCACTCACTGCTCATATATATGGTTATAAGTGTGTGTGTAAATTGATTTAACTAATACTCTTAATACTAACCTAACTGACTAACATGTCTTCCGCGAGAGACGTTAAACGGGGGTGCAGTGTATCGTGCTCTACACCGGGCACTTAAAAGAACCAGGAACGCTTATGGAAGCGGGGCGTTTCCTGTATCCCGCTCGATCCCCCACTAACACCTCTCCTGGGGCGAAGAGCACAATAAAAGCACACTCAATTCAGTAAACAAACTGTAAACACAAAATCGAATGGTAATAATTATAATAATGCTAATAATAATAGTGGTGATAATAATGATGACAATGATCGTTATATTAATGTTAGTGATGATTGTGATGCTGGAGTTAATGATTATGATGATAACAATACTAATCATGGTTATAATAGGACTAAATTTATACACTTTACGAAAGATATACCTAATCATTTATCTATTTTATATTATAATGGATCAAATATTATTTACATTTTGTATTATTGAAACATAATACTCCTTTTTACTTGTTTTAATACAAGTGAACGTTAAGGTCTCATTGGCCAACGTGCACTGGTGTATTTGTATTAAAAACAATTACAATAATAACAATACAAGTAATAAATCTTCGGCGTAAACCCAAGCAGTTGGGGTAAATTTGACCTACTTTGTTTAAAAATTAAAATATTCCTCACTGAAAGGTCACAGGAGCAGGTCAGCACATAAGGTAGTCGTGAAGACGCAGCGATGACCTGTAGATAAACTCTGGCATTCACTCACACACACTAACAACGTATTTATTTACACGTTAAATTAAATTGTATTTATTAACGTATTGTTTTCTCGTGCAGAGGACAATTTTCAAGAAAGATTTGTACCAGTACACTGTATTTTTTACATAAGGTATAGAACGCACCAATTAAATATTAACAGAAAATGTTTTACTTGATAACATGACAATTATATAATTTACCCACAATCAAATGGAGCTCTGATTATCACATAATGTGCAAACGTATTTGTCTTTCATGTATAGATACATAATGTAAACATTAAGTAAGTGTGGTAAATCGTACGCCATGATTCCATCTTTGTCATGAGATTGCTTCTTCAAATCAGTTTTACGGCATACTATAGCTATTCATATCGTTTAGCGTATTTTGATTTCAACAGTTTTCAGAGTTTTCATCGGCGCCAGTTAAACCACTCCAATAAACTCCGTTGTTATTGGGCACACTTTCGTGTTTATAGTAATACTTTCCGTTTAAATTAGCAGAGTGACACTTGTGAAACCACCAACTGGCATGATGGATACAAGCATAGCAGGCACCATGGTTATCATTATCTTCATCATACGTAGAAAACAATTGCCCATTTTGATGCTTGATCATCAACGTCACCGAGGAAACCATCAATACTCAGTCTGTATTTTCCTGCTTCAGATGTAACACCAAATTGTTTATAAAATGCATACTTTATTTTACCATCAAACGTTCTCATGTCTATTCGCAGCTGTCGCGGTTTGATTTTAGTAAGTTGGAAGATATACTCATTTCCAAGCCAGAGCTTACCACTCACGTCACAGAATCCCGTCTTGTATTCCTCCCAGGAGCGATCAAAGTCGACCGTTCCGTCTTTGCGACGCTGAATGACCGACCATGCCTTGTCTCGATCTATCTCGCAATATATTTTGAGGCCGGATGGTTTAAAGTCTGGATATACTGTATGGACACCGCTTTCTTTTACCTCTTGGCAAGAAGTAGGTTTATATGATTTTTCAATTTTCTTATTAAATGTATTGCAATCCGTTTGCAACGATCTCATATCGGACTGCATTCAGGAAATATAATCGGTCACTAGGGAGGTGAAATTGTCAATTGATGCGTTCACATTTTGCATTATGGTCTTAACGTGAATAACTGATTTTCCAAACTCATTTCCCTTCTCTTTCGAGTCGGATATAAGCTCTTTATGTGTGAAGTTCCCCAACTGTCGGATTTCCATCAGCAAATCATCTTTCCATTTTGCAGTTTTGTTGTGAAAATGTATCGCAAAATCGCTCACGGTGTCATGCGTTCTTATTATGTCAATAGATAGATAATTATCGTCGCCCATCAAGACTGTGTGTATTGAGGATTTCATGTGTGTCTTTGCTTTGTGTCCAACTAGCCAAAGCAATGACTCCATCAAAATTGCTATAACATTACGCTTTTCATTTTATTCTCCATTCAGATCGCTTCTTAGGTCATCTATATTTCTTTCTATTAGCCTGTCGTTGCTTCTAGGTTCAGGAAAACACATTCTTCCGTTGATAACTATTCCAAAAAAATTATCAGATATAAACTGGACAACTTCATATTGGTCGTTTTGTTATGGAAACGCCTGTCATCAACTGAAACTGTTCGTTCATCCACTATCTCATCAGATGGAAAAAGCAAGCGGTTTATCATATGTATGCGTATATGAGGGCTATCTTAAAATGTAGTGCTCTTTCGCAACAATATTGCATTTTAAAGCGATATGTTAAACGAGTGTGATCATTTCTGTATTGTTTACTGATAAAACAATAATATAGAAACTTTATATCAAAATAAAGCGTGGTGATTATCAAACAGGTTAAATCAGATACACATTTGAAAAGTATTAATAAGTTAAATAGAAACAATAAATTAAACGGATAACACATTTCTTATACAAGACTGGTGATGGCTAAATGGAGCAAGCTTTTTACTTTCACAGAGATTTTTCCTTGAGAATAACGAGCTTAACAACTTTATATTACGACGTCTTTATTTAATTTGTGCACTGTTGTGTACGTTGTTGTGTGTATCAAACGTCAATTATGCATTTAACGTATACAATAATATATTAGGTTTAAAATTGTACAGTGTTTCATAAATGTACAATGCACACTCTGTACTCAAACACAGCTGTCATACTCACAGTTTACTCGATTGGATCGGCTATTCCAAGGCGTCTTATCAGCTCTGTATTCGTAGAGGAACCTTATATTATCTTGCGCATTCAAATTTAAAATGAGTTAAATTTAATTTCATATATTCATTTGGTTCAAATTGTTTTTGTTATATCAGAATGGCAAGCATTCGACACAATCTTTCCAATACATAGTTGGGTTTACAATACATTAGATAAAGGGATGGAAACACAGACAAAGGCAGAACATATCGTTGTAGTGTTATTATTTAACGAATTTTATTTATAATAAGTAGTTATCGAGGTAAGCGTGTCGTTGATTAAATTTTATTGTTTGATCACATTGTTTAAGCTCAAATAGTGTCATCAAGTATTTTTTTTAAATCTAGTTACTAATCTACAGTACAGTTTCAGTTGAAATCGATAATCTTATAATCCCCATCCGTTTGTTTCCATTCGTTCATTTTTTGCTTTATTTTAAGTACCAAAGTTGGCTAATAATGAATTTTGACGCCATTTGTTCAGATAAAGCCACATGCTCCGAATCGTTTCAGATATGAAAATCCGATCAGGCGATATACTTTATACTTTCCCTCCAGATATGAATAACGGCTCGCCCTCGACGTCTACAGTTTACAGTTACATGTACTTTATAATATAATATGCTTTGTTGTTGAGAAAGTTATCATAACTTGTGGATTAATCCTCAATTGATAAAATACGTACTGGTCTAGAATAGATTCAATTGAATTTTGCACACTTCCTAATTACAGGCATCTGTTTTAAATAAAATGTTAGGGACGACCTTTTGCTGTTTTTTTATTATATGGTCCGGCAGAAAATAATATCACCTGATCATACATGTGTAAACATTGTGCAGATAAATGTCCCGTGAACAGAGAACTTTATAAAACCATTGTGTTCTGGATGTGAGTCATCAATATACGTGTTGTTATCACAGCGTTACTGTTGACAAAAATGACAACACATACATTCAATTTGGTGGATGCAGTCTCAAAATTTAGTTTGCAATCATCTTGTGACAGACCGACGAAAATTAAGACGTTAACGTCGTTATATATTTTTGAAATATATAAAAACATACGAAACCAAAAAGATGAAACCTTCCACACACTGACCGGGCCTTAATTACGAGTTGATTGGATAAAGAGGTAAATCACTTCATTTAAACGAAATATTTTAATTAAGGTTTATTTAATGAAAGAAGAGCCTTAGATGGCAAAGCTCGAAATACAAACCAGTCAAAACAACGCAAACCATGTTTGATGATCGGTCGAATCAAACACTGGTTTTACATAAATCCCGAAATATGTATGTAGCCATTGTTATGGAGAAATTCCCTCACCTTCGCCAATGCAATCTTATGAACAATTGATTATAGTTTACTGGCGCAAAATTTCTTAAAGCCGGCCGAGTTAATGCTGGTATATTTTCCCATTTTGCAAAAAAGTGATTATGAGTTAAAATGCGATGGTATTTATATCAGATATGCAAAACTTTGGTCAAAATCGGTAAACAAATGCCCAAAATCAGTACAAAGATATGGCTTTTCAATTTCTGTCCATGGACAGAAATGATCTCAATTTAAACAGGTGCGGGTCACATGTAAAACCACGTGATTCGCTCGCGGCATGGACTCGCCTGAATAATGAAAATAAATGCACAGACTCGGAGCAAAGGTGTTGGGCGCGTGGCAAAGTCACTTAAACACTATCAATAATTTTTTTTATTTTGCCAAAAACTAAATCTGATAATATATATATAATGTGGATCTTGTTTCATAGCTAGCATATTTCGATAGTTTTACTCTTGTAAAAATCGGCACGTTCGGTCAGACCAGAGCCGATCTGGCATTTCTACGAGTTCGAGAAGTGTTTTCTTTTACTTTATGTTGGCAAGTAGCCGTTCGTGGTCATTTTTCGTCACGAGGCAATGTTTCCCAACAAAATGATACAAAGTTTACGAAAATCGAGAATTTTATGACATATTTATAGTGTTTAAGTGACTTGACCACGCGCCCAACACCTGTGATTTAGTAGTTCTTCTTTGTTTTGAATAGCGCGGAAAAGGAAATCACTTGAAATTGGCGCCCACGCGACCCAAAACGTGTATACGTCACAGGTTAATAATAGTCTTGAGGATTCCGTTATGTACATGATTAGGTTTTGTATTTATTTATGCTTTTGGTATAGTTTTTGGTACAATTTTTGCGTAAAATCAGTATGGAAGAGTTAAGCTTTAGAATGTTTCTGACGAATACTTATCAATACTGGTCAGTTAAAAAAAAACTGTTGTGAGAAATATCAATTCGGCCGGCTTTAAGCATTGTATAAGCTATTGATGTACAGTCTCGCCTTTCGCATGAGACGTTAAACCGAGGTGCAGTGTACTAGGTGCTATACACCGGGCACTAAAAGACCCAGGGTCACCTCTGGAACGGGGTGTCTCCTGTATCTTGCACTATCCCCCGTAACCAACTAACACGTCTTTCTGGGGGGCGATGGCCATATGGGAAACAATCCCGGTGCACTCGATAAAAAATAATGAAGAAAAGGTTAATGTACAGTCATTCATGCAGTTCCGACTTTCATCCAGTTCCGGTATTTTTCTAAGCTGTAAGGCTGGTAAGGATATAGTACGTTCAGAAACATTATTTTTTATGTAGTGACATGTTAAGTTATGACTCGTTCGTCAAACAAATGCATGTTTACAAACATTGGTTGAACTCTTGGTCATCAAGCGCTTATAGCTCCATAACGAAGTTTCAGAACGAGCGATTTCCGTTCACGTTTTTTTGGAAGGTCGAAAAGTTGGAGGTAATTATTGTTTTGTTCTGTGGTTCAAAATACAATATGGTTGGTGTTATTGAGTGAAATAATGTATATTTTATGTCTTACAGTCATCAATATGACTTTCGATTTTCATTTAAAGATGAAAAACGTCATTTTGTAAAGGTCACTAGGTGATCAATTCCGGTATCACGTGACGCATAACGCGGGGACCGTATACACATTACCGTAAACGCGCGTAGTTCATGAATGTTTTACATATTTATACTGCTATGCACTTCCTATTTTTGGTAATTAAACTTTGTTTACATGCACAGCATAAATTGTAATTGAATATTTTCATAATATTTTCCCCGTTTTTAATGTAAATAATTGAACTGACCAAGGGACGACAAACTGGTTTTATTCCAATATATCTGTACTGTGAACTCCTTCCTTTGCATCCACATCTGATTTTATGTTTCTTAAAATGAGCCATGGATATCAATAATAAACTTCTTTTGATTATATCTGTACTGTAATATATTCTGTCTCAGAACATATTTGCAGAATATATTCCAACTAAAAATTATTACTAAGATAAAGGTAGAAAATGATTTCAAATAAATTGTTGGATTTTTATATTCATGAAATATTTGGTTGAAGCCTTGGAATATCATTTATATTATTTTGCAGATAAAAAAAAGCCATTCATGGGATAGCAGAGCAAAAGAAGATCACCTCAATGTAGTCCGGCTGTCAAGTCGCAAAATCTGTGAAGTGGGTAATTAATTTCTTATATCAATTAAATAATTATACAGTGGAAATGTGTTCACTTGTAATGTGCATCTCATAAGGATACACATACTAGTTATAATTATTCTTTAATTTCCATTACAATTGCTGTCTGTATCCTAGATGTGAACTATATAAAACCAGAGTACAGTTACATACATATTTTAACTATGGATTAAATGTGTGTTATTCTCATGCAGTACTGAATGAACATACAATATATCAATGGTAATAGTTTGCCTTTAACAAAATGTCAAACTATGCAATGTTATTAAAACATGTACTGTAATAACACTTAATATAGTAATGTGGTTTTAGCTCACATGATTATAGTGTGCTACAAGAATAGCACAATAGAGTTTGAGTGTTATCATTTTAGCCCAGGGCTCTATTTTATTAGCATGGGTCGGTTGGTCTGTCTGTAGGTCTTGTAGACACAAGTTGAATTTGATTTATCTCGGTCGCCTTTCAACAGAGTGGAATGAAATTTTATACTAATATACAATACCATCCTCTACATGCGCCCGTCAGTTTTTTGATGAATTCACTTCAAACTGAACTGGTAGCCATTGTTGCTTTAGATTGAAATTCAATTTGGCCAACATATCTGACTAGTTACAATTTTGCTGTGGCAAGGTATTGTATGGTGGTATAATTCACATCGAGTGGTAGCTCTTGTTTAGATTTTGACCAAAGCGTCTTCTCTATATTTCTCTTCATTTCAGAAATATGGCACAGGAAGCATTTCCACATGGAAAGGTCTTCCAGTGGGATAAGCTTTTTGACAGACGTACAGGTAAAATAAAACCTCCATCAGACAAGCTTTTAAGAACAGTTCTGTTTCTGTTTTCTTAGACGTCGTCTGTCTGGTGAAGAAGCTCTGGACAGCCAGCAGAAATGGTCCAAAACCTGTATTTAGCAAACAAGAGGAGGAAATAATGACAACAATGCTTCACGCATTGTTTCTTGCATGTTTCTTATTATCCATTATGTGCGAGTTAGCTAATTTATGATATGCGGTTAGCTCTTTTATGATATTAAAAGAGATTAAAACGCATTGTATCGTGCAATTAATGTCTCTTTTTGTCATAAGGCTTTTGGAAAGTCCTCTGCTACATGATGCAAGTTGGTGTTAGGTTGTACGTTAGAGTTCAGTGTATTTGCACCATTTTATTCTATGCTGAGCTACTACTGTTTTGAGCATAATTTATTTACTGTATTACATATTATGATCTTTTTTTTCTAATTTATTTGCAGAGGTACTGCTGTTAAGAGCATACTATTTACACTTTATTTCATATTATGATCTTTTTTGCACCATCTTATTTTTATGCACAGGTACCGCTTTTGTGTGCAAAATATGTACACCAAACTTTATTTTTCTACACAATATGTGATTATATGATGAACACGCTGGTCCTTCATGTCTTTTAACTCTCTCTCTCTCTCTCTCTCTCTCTCTCTCTCTCTCTCTCTCTCTCTCTCTCTCTTTCTCTCTCTCTCTCTCTCTCTCTCTCTATATATATACGGAGACACGTGCAAAAAGTGATAGGGACGCGATTTTATCATAGAGACAATAGCATGTAGGGGTAAGAATACACATTTACGAGCATGTATAATGATTGATGAGTATGGACATAACCTCACCATAGTTATATGAGAATTGATGGAAAAGGTCAAGACTTTACCAAACTGATATGAGCATGGGTGAATAGGGTATGACTTGACCATAATAGCTTACTTATTACGGAGTAGGGGACACGATAAAACCATGATAACCTGAAGTTTGACGCGGATAGACACACGAATCATACAAGATGGCAATAAAATGACTAAGATAGCAGTTCGATTTTACACGTTTGCCATAACAATGACGGGATAGGACCGCAAATTGGTATTTGTATGAGGTGTTCTATTTGTTAGTTTATGAATTAAATTAAATGAATTAAATTATGAATTGACGGATTTGCAAAATGCTAACTTTACAAACATATGTCATATAACTTATAAAGACATGAATGGATTTATTTATTCAAACAACGAACTTTACCCTCCTGAGTCAGAACAATGTTAAAAAATATCGATACATTTATGGATAATCATCAATGAAATCCGTAACCTAACTGCGTGACGTTTTACGTCGATAAAAAGTGCATAACTAACATATCGTTTAAAATAAGAGTAATGTAAAATGAACCAGTTGCCCATTGCTATTCAATAAGCTGTAAATTTTAAAGGTCCCGCCATCCAATAACTGGGAAGACAAACTGTTATATTCAATATTTGTTTACTAATATAATTATTAAGAATATTTCAAATAGTATATATTGTTAGTAAACTCATTTACAAGCGTTTCGGAAAAATGTGATCTAGTTACATTTAGATTGTATAATCATCATTTTATTTTATTTATAAAATATATTGTATTTTCTATTAATCGAATTTAAATGTATAATGTAGATTTTATTAATATTTGAATGCAATCTTATTGTATGTTTGTATTGCATTATAAATGTAATTCAATTCATTTTCATGATTTATATGTTTAAGTATGTGTATTCCGTTGGATTTATATAATTAATACGCTGTTATTAATTTCCCCCCGTTTACTCGTATAATTCAGATTTTATTATTATTATGATTCAAATTAGTAGCATAAATAAAAACATTATTCTGAGTCATCACTGTCAGTAACTTTTCATTTTAATGTTAAGAGTCATTAAATGCTTTAACATATGCATCGCGAAGAAATTAGTCCCATTCTTTATTGCAAGTAACATATGTAGTTCCATTTGTATATGCTTAGCGAAACATTACATATCATTTAAAACGTTTTAACCAGAAACACAAGTTGCTTTCAAAATCACAATAACTGATTCAAACGTATCCTTCAACTTGTTCTTCAAACATGATTGTATCGTTTATCAATATTGCTATCATAACTAATGTAAAACACTGCTGATAAAATGGTTTTAAAGGTACTAACAAACTAACGCGACGCACTGACACACTTATTTAAAGATGCCAATGTAGTGAAAAGGTTGAATACGCATCCGCTTGTTGTGTTTTTTTTTTATAATAACTTTCAAGCATACAACTATATTTGTTCTTAATTAAAATGCACAGTTTGTATCTTAGCTAGTTTAACACATTCGGTGTCACACGATTAGTTTCGTATTTATTACGTCTTGTTTATTAGTGATTTAAACCAACGCGGTGTTAATCTTCATATTCCATCACACACTATATTTTTTACAACATGACTCGTCTTTATATAGCTGTGCACGTCATGCCGAAATTGAAGAGTGTGTAATGCCGACATGGCTGTTTTATAAAGATAGCTGAACAAATACCGGTTGTATATTTGTTTGGTATAATCAAATATAAATATTACAAACATAATAGGGTGAACGCCTCGATTGGTAAACGTATTCTCGGGTTGCCAATGGTTTTAAAAGCGTCGTTGGATTCGATATTAATATATTATGCCATGCTTATGACTATTGATAAACGATTAAAACCATTTACGATTTGTACAAACTGAAAGGGTTGGAGAATACATGTTTTGCATATATCGCTTTTTATATTACATAGGTTATATTCAATAGGATAATCAAATATGTTTTTGAATAAAAATTTTACCATATAAAATATAATTGATTCATGTGTTTGATGTGTTAACTTTAAATACAGAGAATATAAGAACTGTATTTTAGGTAGTTCGGGTGATACTTTATTAAGTTTTATTATATGAGACCAATATAGTTTTATGTAATGTTGATGATTTTTGTGTAAACGGTTTGAATAACATGTAGTTTAGTGAAATCGAAAAAAACATCATCTTATAATAATGAAACAATGATACAAATATTTTTAAATAATTGTTTTTGCGTGAACTTTAAATCAATTGTTCAAACATATGATATCAAAGACATTCAATGTTGTTAACTTTGGTATTTAAGGATTGACCTTAATTTCCTGTATTATTTGGTCGCAAATGGAGTTCTACCGTCCGTAAACGGGGAACTCTGTTATATCACTTGTAGAAGGGCGGGATTATCTTTACCAAATACAACATTGCTCTCATTTCAAAAAAGGGTTTTGATTTTTTTTAAGATAACATAAAATTGGATTTTTATCCGAACTTGGTATTGGTATCTTGTATATTTATTTCTTTGTCAATATTACATTATGTTATTAAAACACTATTGAAGTTTGTGTTTTTCACACACACAGACGTATTTTTAAACTAAACGTATTTTTTTTTTAGTTTCAATAGAATTACGAGTATAAGTGTGGTTCATGTTTTTTTACATGTAATTTTGTAATAATCCTTATATATTAATACTTAATGTTACATATGTTTGGTTGTAAAATGAGTTACTTTTAAACAGATAAACAAAGATACATTTATAAATATCGGAAATAACAATTGGAAATGGTAAACTTTTACGGTATATCTTTAAACAAAATACAATCTTCTGTATGTCTAAAAATATGTATTATAACATCGCTCGATATTCTTTAGGAGGAAGTTAATGAACTGCTCAATAATGAGTACCATTCATTCAACAAAATTCGTCAACATTTGTATCGGGCTAGAAAGAACGTCGCTATCCGTAATGAAAGCACCTGCTTTTTTCCTGCGAAAACCTAGTGTTCTTATGATCGACATAATATTTGATTCTTTTAGTCAACCATTTAACAACTTGATTACAATATATCATTTGTTCAGTACAGTAAAATTATATCAAGTCATGCGCGAAGAATAAGAAAGATATACGATGAACTTTAAGTGACTTTACTAAACTTTCTTTTTTGAAGACTTCCGAACTTATAAGAACACATTTATAAACAACGACAAAGGTATGATCTTTTATCTTAGCCATTAGTTATTTCAGAAACGGATTGTTCCCAAATGAATCAAGTATACAATTACAAATAGAACTATGTAAATTCTGTTTTACATTGAATCACATAACACCATCTTGTTCATACATGATTCGTGTAGTTTCATATATTTTTGCATAGTTACCAATAAGTTTGTTTTACGATGCATGTATTACTTTGTAGATATGGTATGTATCTCGTACTTTGAATATGTATTCTAACGCTTAGACTTTCATTTATTTCATTGCGTGATTATTTCTGCCTCTCAACGATATAAGACGCCTAGAAGGCCGTTTGGTGTAATGTATCGGTTATTCTTAGCCAATTAATCGCATAATTTTTGGCCTTGAAATTGACAAAAAAAAACACAAGCCCGCCCAAAATTACCATCAGGCCTATGTTAATAATGTTTTATATTGGATCACATTGCACCATCCTGTGTATACATGTTTCTTATAGTATTATGTATTGTGCATAGTTAAACAAACATGGATTATTGGTTTAAGATGTTACATTGTACTCTTTACACGGTGTGTATAACATACTGTAAATATATATATATTCTAATACTTCCTTGTATATGCGATTATTTCTGCTTTTTATAAATTTTATATTAAAACGCTGCGTTATGTTGTTTCTCAGCGATTTAAGAATTTTAGAATAAGTAATCGCTTATTCCTAGTCAATAGATCGTTTATTATTTACACTGGAAATTCAAACAAAAAAACACAAGAAAGGCCATGTGTCATGTCAAACCGAATTAATAAACATGTTATTCATCCCAACGCGTCAACGTTATACTGCCGCATGGTCAGTGTTCGACACGGCGTTTATTGACAATTAACGATGTAATTAATTATTCCGACAAAGCTGTCAGCGGCCAAGTGTAACGTTAGAAATAAAGACATATGACCACTATGCATCGAATATGTAGCGTATCAATAATATTTACATCAATTGTGGTAGTGATTTTATGAACTTAAAGGGACATACCGTGTGCATTTTCGCGTCGTTTGTATTGCGATATGAACATTGTACACTCGCATCCTACTTTATTACAATATGTTTTTAACCGAGTAAAAAATATTTTTCAGTTTTACAATTCTAAGGAGAGATATAAATTCACTGAGTCATAAATAATTGTATTACAAATTTATCGTAATGACTTGACGACAGTTGGTGTGTTTCGAATATTAAGTTCTTATTGTTTATATATATTAAAATATAAAGCGGAATGGTGTGTTTCCATTCATTGTAAAACATTTTATCATTTCCAGATATACAGCGGAATTGAATATGCAGATCCCGTTCAGAAATTGTATTTAACAAATAACGGAATAACATGTTCTTATTTAATTTGTATCGTACTTAACTACATAACGGAGCAGCGTAATACCTTTTAATGTCATATAAACATGCATAATGACTTTCTTCTCCAAATTTACATATCATATAGCGGAATAACGATATATAATTGAAATAGCATATTCAAATTTACAGCGGAAACCGCTCATTCATAGTCATTACTAATACTTAAATGTTAGAGGAATTACAGATGAGTTTATTAAGAAATATTTCAATCGATAGCGGAATATCAACGTATCGTTCATTTCTGTGTATAAATTTACTGCAGATTAGTTAGTGCCCATAGTATAGTGACATCTTCCTGTAGAAGATTGAGTGTCTCTCGTGCTTAAAAACATAATCGAGGAGAATACCTTATTTTATACCAGTTAGTTGTAACGTGCCAAAATATCTGGTAAGTCTATTTTATACACACATTTTACCTTAACGTGTTAATGTTAATGTGTGCTTTGTTATGCTCATTCCAGTCAAACTCAAATAGTTGTAAGTTTTAATAAACTTCATCGAATTATTGTATGTAAAATTTGGTAGTGTGGGTTTATTTTCAACATTCAACACTATCCCTTTAATGCTGATCTGCAACTGTGCACATAGGTTAATAGTAATATCCTACTATACAGATCAACAAACTCAACATAAGGTGTACATCACGTTTAAACATAAACTCTGAATGCTTTGACTGTGATGAATCTTAGAATGGACTATTTACTTTCAATTGTAATGAAGAATAAACAACAATAAACGTGTTGTTGTTTGTATGCAAGGTGATGTACAGCGAGACGATATACATCAGCTTATTAATAGGACAGTTGCTGATATTTATTATAAAGCTGTTCTCTCGAAAACTTCTAAGTGGTTGAATTCCTTCCATTGGTACGTTTCCTATTATTACTAAATATGTTTTAGTTAAACGGTTTCAGCGTAGTGCTTTGCAATGTATGTATTACTTGCTTGCTGCTGGTAGTTTGAAGAAATAAAAACGCGCAGACTGAATATATATATTGTCCTTGATGTATATGCATCGCCGTTACAGAAAACAATATTTTGAAAAAAAAACGAGTTTATATATATTTAACCTGAACATTCTTGTATCCGATGCATATTCACAGTTGATTATTATGTTCGATGAAATTAAACCAAACTTTTTGGTTAATAATGGGCTGTAATTGACACCGGTTATTTAAAATCTATCATAGTACCAGAATCAAATACATCATTTTTATTTACAAATATATTTACAACTAGTTACAAATGAATATGTATTACTTAATCTTGTATTTCAATAATAATTACTATCTATCTTAATAAGGTTTATTTGTCAGTAGTAATGAAGTAATCCCGGTTACTTAGTGCTGACACGGCGCAAATGGATATTAAACCCAATAAGTTGCGTCATGCAAAAACGGTTCTCATGCCAAAAGCATTCCGACTGTCTTGTCCGGAGCTACCTTTTATCCCATTTAAGTAACGCAAGATTGTTTGGTCTTTAAAGCGGACTTTATAGCGCCTCAATTAACTGCTTGAATGCACATGTGCTATTGGGTTAAGCTGGTCGCATGTGGGAGAATACTTATTTTTGCACAACGCATTTATGCATTTGATTGTATTATTTTATTTGGTCATATCATTTAGAAAACATATTGTCAAATGCAGGCATTA